>NC_134839.1:17512906-17822406 GCF_965363235.1 Mytilus galloprovincialis | reverse complement strand
GACCTTACTGTATTTCTTCTGTTTATTATTATTCTTTTTCCGCCAAACTTTGACGAAGTTAGCAGCCTAAACCGTAAGACGTGTCGCTTTTATGTTCACACTTTGTATCGGTGTCATGAATACCTATCTGGAACTCACCCTGTTAGTCGAAATATTTTGTCGGTTCGGAGTAATTCCTCCGAAACCAAAAAACCTTGTTATCGTTCCAACACCGTAACCGTAATAGGTAGAAAATAAACGAAGGGTGAAATTTGTTCAGGACCAGACCCCGGTTCTTCGTTACATTTGGATCGAAAAGATTCAACGACTCATTGGTAGGGTTATGCCCCTATGAAAAATAACCGGTGTCGGTGGACAACCAAAACTCAGAAACCGTAAGTCGTACAGACCTAGGATTTTCACCATTCATCATCAATTCATGTGACTTTGAAAAATACCTTAAGGTCAAATGTGTATGTTGACCTTGACCTTTGACCTAACACCTAGTTATCAGAACAACTCAGAAACCATTATACTTACAGAAGTTTTAAATAGTGGAAAATGTTTGGGTTATTACGGGGCAACTTTGTTACATTTTGACCGAAGAGATTTGACCTTTTTGTAAGGGGCATAACCCCTGTTTTAGGTTTCTGAAAAGACAAAATCAGCTTTTACTATATAACCAAAGGTCCTAGACCCATGGGGTCTTCAGCAATGACATTTGGGACCAATGACCTTGACAAAGGTCAAAAGGTCAAAGGTCAAGGTCATGTACCAGATAGCGAATTTAGTGATTTTAACCTTATTTAAGAGATTTTCAATGTGTTTTAAAGATTTTCAGTGTGTTTTAAAGCTTTTTAAGGTTGACCTTGACCTTTGACCTTAAAACTTTTAAGTCGATATCTGAAAAACGATTGTACTTACAGAAATAGTAAATAGTGAAAAACGCGTTGAGGTGGATGAGGCGCAACTTTTTGACATTTGACCGAAGAGATTTGACCTTTCTATAAGGGGCATAACCCTTGTTTTAGATTTCTGAAAAGGCAAAATCAGCTTTTACTGTATAACCAAAGGTCCTAGACCCATGGGGTCTTCAGCAATGACATTGGGGACTAATGACCTTGACAAAGGTCAAAAGGTCAAAGGTCAAGGTCATGTCCCATATAGCGAATTATGTTTTTTTTACCTTATTTAAAAGATATTCAGTGTGTTTAAAAGCTTTTCAATACATTCTACGTCTATTGGAACATGTATTTTACATTACAAAAGGAAAGACCTCTCAATTGTTCAAGAACAATTGACATTTTAATTATTATTCTTTTTCCGCCAAACTTTGACGAAGTTAGCAGCCTAAACCGTAAGACGTGTCGCTTTCATGTTCTCACTTTGTATCGGTGTCATGAATACCTATCCGGAACTCACCCTGTTAGTCGAAATATTTTGTCGGTTCGGAGTAATCCCTCCGAAACCAAAAAACCTTGTTATCATTCCAACACCGTAACCGTAATAGATAGAAAAAAAACGAAGGGTGAAATTTGTTCAGGACCAGACCCCGGTTCTTCGTTACATTTGATTCGAAAAGATTCAACGACTCATTGGTAGGGTTATGCCCCTTTGAAAATTAACCGGTGTCGGTGGACCACCAAAACTCAGAAACCGTAAATCGTAGAGACCTAGGATCTTCACCATTCATCAACAATTCATGAGACTTTCAAAAATACCTCAAGGTCAAATGTGTATGTTGACCTTGACCTTTGACCTAACACCTTGTTATCAGAACAACTCAAAAACCATTATACTTACAGAAGTTTTAAATAGTGGAAAATGTTTGGGTCATTACGGCACAACTTTGTTACATTTTGACCGAAGAGATTTGACCTTTTTTTAAGGGGCATAACACCTGTTTTAGGTTTCTGGAAAGACAAAATCATCTTTTACTATATAACCAAAGGTCCTAGACCCATGGGGTCTTCGGCAATGACATTGGGGACTAATGACCTTGACAAAGGTCAAAAGGTCAAAGGTCAAGGTCATGTCCCATATAGCGAATTTAGTGTTTTTAACCTTATTTAAAGGTTTTTCAGTGTGTTTTAAAGCTTTTCAATACATTCTACGTCTATTTGAACATGTATTTTACATTACAAAAGGAAAGACCTCTCAATTGTTCAAGAACAATTGACAGTTTAATTATTAAGGTCTTTCCTTTTTCTATAAGGAAAGACCTTACTGTATTTCTTCTGATTATTAAGGTCTTTCCTTTTACTTAAGGGAAAGACCTTACTGTATTTCTTCTGATTATTATTATTATTATTCTTTTTGTTCCGCCAAACTTTGACGAAGTTAGCCTCCGTAACCGTAAGACGTGTCGCTTTCATGTTCACACTTTGTATCGGTGTCATGAATACCTATCCGGAACTCACCCTGTGAGTCGAAATATTTTGTCGGTTCGGAGTAATCCCTCCGAAACCCAAAAACTTTGTTATCGTTCCAACACCGTAACAGTAATAGGTAGAAAAAAAACAAAGGGTGAAATTTGTTCAGGACCAGACCCTGGTTCTTCGTTACATTTGGATCGAAAAGATTCAACGACTCATTGGTAGGGTTATGCCCCTATGAAAATTAACCGGTGTCGGTTGACCACCAAAACTCAGAAACCGTAAGTCGTAGACACCTAGGATCTTCACCAATCATCATCAATTTATGTATCTTTGAAAAATACCTCAAGGTCAAATTTGTATGTTGACCTTGACCTTTGACCTAACACCTTGTTATGGGATAATCTCAGAAACCATTATACTTACAGAAGTTTTAAATAGTGGAAAATGTTTGGGTCATTACGGCACAACTTTGTTATATTTTGACCGAAGAGATTTGACCTTTTTTTAAGGGGCATAACACCTGTTTTAGGTTTCTGGAAAGACAAAATCATCTTTTACTATATAACCAAAGGTCCTAGACCCATGGGGTCTTCGGCAATGACATTGGGGACTAATGACCTTGACAAAGGTCAAAAGGTCAAAGGTCAAGGTCATGTCCCATATAGCGAATTTGGTGTTTTTAACCTTATTTAAAGGTTTTTCAGTGTGTTTTAAAGCTTTTCAATACATTCTACGTCTATTTGAACATGTATTTCACAATGCAAAAGGAAAGACCTCTCAATTGTTCAAGAACAATTGACAGTTTAATTATTAAGGTCTTTCCTTTTACTAAAGGGAAAGACCTTACTGTATTTCTTTTGTTTATTATTATTATTCTTCCGTTAAACTTTGACAAATTTAGCCGCGTTAACCGTAAGACGTGTCGCTTTCATATTCACACTTTGTATAGGTGTCATGAATACCTATCTGGAACTCACCCTGTGAGTCGAAATATTTTGTCGGTTCGGAGTAATCCCTCCGAAACCCAAAAACCTTGTTATCGTTCCAACACCGTAACCGTAATAGATAGAAAAAAAAGGAAGGGTGAAATTTGTTCAGGACCAGACCCCGGTTCTTCGTTACATTTGATTCGAAAAGATTCAACGACTCATTGGTAGGGTTATGCCCCTTTGAAAATTAACCGGTGTCGGTGGACCACCAAAACTCAGAAACCGTAAATTGTAGAGACCTAGGATCTTCACCATTCATCAACAATTCATGAGACTTTCAAAAATACCTCAAGGTCAAATGTGTATGTTGACCTTGACCTTTGACCTAACACCTTGTTATCAGAACAACTCAAAAACCATTATACTTACAGAAGTTTTAAATAGTGGAAAATGTTTGGGTCATTACGGCGCAACTTTGTTATATTTTGACAGAAGAGATTTGACCTTTTTTTAAGGGGCATAAATCCTGTTTTAGGTTTCTGAAAAGACAAAATCAGCTTTTACTATATAACCAAAGGTCCTAGACCCATGGGGTCTTCAGCAATGACATTGGGGACTAATGACCTTGACAAAGGTCAAAAGGTCAAAGGTCAAGGTCATGTCCCATATAGCGAATTATGTGTTTTTGACCTTATTTAAAGGATTTTCAGTGTGTTTTAAAGCTTTTCAATACATTCTACGTCTATTGGAACATATATTTTACATTATAAAAGGAAAGACCTCTCAATTGTTCAAGAACAATTGACATTTTAATTAAGGTCTTTCCTTTTACAAAAGGGAAAGACCTTACTGTATTTCTTCTGTTTATTATTATTAAGGTCTTTCCTTTTACAAAAGGGAAAGACCTTACTGTATTTCTTCTGTTTATTAAGGTCTTTCCTTTTACAAAAGGGAAAGACCTTACTGTATTTCTTCTGTTTATTATTATTATTATTATTATTATTATTATTATTATTATTATTATTCTTCCGCCAAACTTTGACGAAGTTAGCAGCCTAAACCGTAAGACGTGTCGCTTTCATGTTCACACTTTGTATCGGTGTCATGAATACCTATCTGGAACCCACCCTGTTAGTCGAAATATTTTGTCGGTTCGGAGTAATCCCTCCGAAACCAAAAAACCTTGTTATCGTTCCAACACCGTAACCATAATAGGTAGAAAAAAAACAAAGGGTGAAATTTGTTCAGGACCAGACCTTGGTTCTTCGTTACATTTGGATCGAAAAGATTCAACGACTCATTGGTAGGGTTATGCCCCTATGAAAATTAACCGGTGTCGGTGGACCACCAAAACTCAGAAACCGTAAGTCATAGAGACCTAGGATCTTCACCATTCATCATCAATTCATGTATCTTTGAAAAATATCTCAAGGTCAAATTTGTATGTTGACCTTGACCTTTGACCTAACACCTTGTTATGGGATAATCTCAGAAACCATTATACTTACAGAAGTTTTGAATAGTGGAAAATGTTTTAGTCAGTATGGCGCAACTTTATTACATTTTGACCAAAAAGATTTGACCTTTTTTTAAGGGGCATAACCTCTGTTTTAGGTTTCTGGAAAGACAAAATCATCTTTTACTATATAACCAAAGGTCCTAGACCCATGGGGTCTTCAGCAATGACATTGGGGAATAATGACCTTGACAAAGGTCAAAAGGTCAAAGGTCAAGGTCATGTCCCATATAGCAAATTATGTGTTTTTGACCTTATTTAAAGGATTTTCAGTGTGTTTTAAAGCTTTTCAATACATTTTACGTCTATAGAAACATGTATTTTATATTATAAAAGGAAAGACCTCTCAATTGTTCAAGAACAATTGACAGTTTTATTATTATTATTATTCTTTTTCCGCCAAACTTTGACAAATTTAGCCGCGTTAACCGTAAGACGTGTCGCTTTCATGTTCACACTTTGTATCGGTGTCATGAATACCTATCTGGAACTCACCCTGTTAGGCGAAATATTTTGTCGGTTCGGAGTAATCCCTCCGAAACCAAAAAACCTTGTTATCGTTCCAACACCGTAACCGTAATAGGTAGAAAAAAAACAAAGGGTGAAATTTGTTCAGGACCAGACCCCGGTTCTTCGTTACATTTGGATCGAAAAGATTCAACGACTCATTGGTAGGGTTATGCCCCTATGAAAATTAACCGGTGTCGGTTGACCACCAAAACTCAGAAACCGTAAGTCGTAGACACCTAGGATCTTCACCCTTCATCATCAATTCATGTATCTTTGAAAAATACCTCAAGGTCAAATTTGTATGTTGACCTTGACCTTTGACCTACCATCTTGTTATGGGATTATCTCAGAAACTATTATACTTACAGAAGTTTTGAATAGTGGAAAATGTTTGGGTCATAAAGGCGCAACTTTGTTACATTTTGACCAAAGAGATTTGACCTTTCTATAAGGGGCATAACCCCTGTTTTAGGTTTTTGAAAAGACAAAATCAGCTTTTACTATATAACCAAAGGTCCTAGACCCTTGGGGTCTTCAGTAATGGCATTGGGGACCAATGACCTTGACAAAGGTCAAAAGGTCAAAGGTCAAGGTCATGTCCCAAATAGCGAATTTAGTGTTTTAACCGTATTGAAAGGATTTTTAGTGTGTTTTCGAGCTTTTTAAGGTTGACCTTGACCTTTTCAATACATTCTACGTCTGTTGGAACATGTATTTTACATTAAAAAAGGAAAGACCTCTCAATTGTTCAAGAACAATTGACAGTTTAATTATTATTATTATTATTATTCTTCCGCCAAACTTTGACGAAGTTAGCAGCCTTAACCGTAAGACGTGTCGCTTTCATGTTCACACTTTGTATCAGTGTCATGAATATCTATCTGGAACTCACCCTGTTAGTCGAAATATTTTGTCGGTTCGGAGTAATCCCTCCGAAACCCAAAAACCTTGTTATCGTTCCAACACCGTAACCGTAATAGGTAGAAAAAAACCGAAGGGTGAAATTTGTTCAGGACCAGACCCCGGTTCTTCGTTACATTTGGATCGAAAAGATTCAACGACTCATTGGTAGGGTTATGCCCCTCTGAAAATTAACCGGTGTCGGTTGACCACCAAAACTCAGAAACCGTAAGTCGTAGACACCTACGATCTTCACCAATCATCATCAATTCATGTATCTTTGAAAATTACCTCAAAGTCAAATTTGTATGTTGACCTTGACCTTTGACCTAACACCTTGTTATGGGATAATCTCAGAAATCATTATACTTACAGAAGTTTTAAATAGTGGAAAATGTTTGGGTCATTATGGCGCAACTTTGTTACATTTTGACCGAAGAGATTTGACCTTTCTGTAAGGGGCATAACCCCTGATTTAGGTTTCTGAAAAGACAAAATCAGCTTTTACTATATAACCAAAGGTCCTAGACCCATAGGGTCTTCAGCAATGACATTGGGAACTAATGACCTTGACAAAGGTCAAAAGGTCAAATGTCAAGGTCATGTCCCATATAGCGAATTATTTGTTTTTGACCTTATTTACAGGATTTTCAGTGTGTTTTAAAGCTTTTTAAGGTTGACCTTGACCTTTTCAATACATTCTACGTCTATTGGAACATGTATTTTACATTACAAAAGGAAAGACCTCTCAATTGTTCAAGAACAATTGACATTTTAATTAAGGTCTTTCCTTTTACAAAAGGGAAAGACCTTACTGTATTTCTTCTGTTTATTATTATTATTAAGGTCTTTCCTTTTACAAAAGGGAAAGACCTTACTGTATTTCTTCTGTTTATTATTATTATTATTATTATTCTTCCGCCAAACTTTGACGAAGTTAGCAGCCTTAACCGTAAGACGTGTCGCTTTCATGTTCACACTTTGTATCGGTGTCATGAATATCTATTTGGAACTCACCCTGTTAGTCGAAATATTTTGTCGGTTCGGAGTAATCCCTCCGAAACCCAAAAACCTTGTTATCGTTCCAACACCGTAACCGTAATAGGTAGAAAAAAACCGAAGGGTGAAATTTGTTCAGGACCAGACCTCGGTTCTTCGTTACATTTGGATCGAAAAGATTCAACGACTCATTGGTAGGGTTATGCCCCTCTGAAAATTAACCGGTGTCGGTTGACCACCAAAACTCAGAAACCGTAAGTCGTAGACACCTAGGATCTTCACCAATCATCATCAATTCATGTATCTTTGAAAAATACCTCAAGGTCAAATTTGTATGTTGACCTTGACCTTTGACCTAACACCTTGTTATGGGATAATCTCAGAAACCATTATACTTACAGAAGTTTTAAATAGTGGAAAATGTTTGGGTCATTATGGCGCAACTTTGTTACATTTTGACCGAAGAGATTTGACCTTTCTGTAAGGGGCATAACCCCTGATTTCGGTTTCTGAAAAGACAAAATCAGCTTTTACTATATAACCAAAGGTCCTAGACCCATGGGATCTTCAGCAATGACATTTGGGACTAATGACCTTGACATAGGTCACAAGGTCAAAGGTCAAGGTCAAGTCCCAGATAGCGAATTATGTGTTTTTGACCTTATTTTAAGGATTTTTAGTGTGTTTTAAAGCTTTTTAAGGTTGACCTTGACCTTTGACCTTTCAACTTTTTAGTCGATATCTCAAAAACGGTTACTCTTACAGAAATAGTAAACAGTGAAAAATGTTTGGGTGACTAAGGCACAACTTTTCTACATTTTGACCGAAAGGATTTGACATATTCTTAAGGGGCATAACCCCCGTTAACGGTTTCTGAAAAGGTAAAATTACCTTTAACTCTTGAACGAAAAGTCCTAGACCCATGGGGTCTTTTATAATGACATTGTGGACCAATGACCTTCACAAAAGTTACAAGGTCAAAAGTCAAGGTCATGTCCAAATTATCGAATTTGTTGTTTTTGTCATTTTTTAACGGTTTTGTGTGTGTTTGAGAGCTTTTCAATGCATTCTACGACTATTGGAACATGTACTTTACATTTCGAAAAGGAAAGACCTCTCAATTGTTCAAGAACAATTGACATTTTAATTATTATTATTATTATTCTTTTTCCGCCAAACTTTAACAAATTTAGCCGCGTTAACCGTAAGACGTGTCGCTTTCATGTTCACACTTTGTATTGGTGTCATGAATACCTATCTGGAACTCACCCTGTGAGTCGAAATATTTTGTCGGTTCGGAGTAATCCCTCCGAAAGCCAAAAACCTTGTTATCGTTCCAACACCGTAACCGTAATAGGTAGACAAAAAACAAAGGGTGAAATTTGTTCAGGACCAGACCCCGGTTCTTCGTTACATTTGGATCGAAAAGATTCAACGACTCATTGGTAGGGTTATGCCCCTATGAAAATTAACCGGTGTCGGTTGGCCACCAAAACTCAGAAACCGTAAGTCGTAGACACCTAGGATCTTCACCAATCATCATCAATTCATGTATGTTTGAAAAATACCTCAAGGTCAAATTTGTATGTTGACCTTGACCTTTGACCTAACACCTTGTTATGGAATAATCTCAGAAACCATTATACTTACAGAAGTTTTAAATAGTGGAAAATGTTTGGGTCATTATGGCGCAACTTTGTTACATTGTGACCGAAGAGATTTGACCTTTTTTAAGGGGCATAAAGCCTGTTTTAGGTTTCTGAAAAGACAAAATCAGCTTTTACTATATAACCAAAGGTCATAGATCCTTGGGGTCTTCAGTAATGTCATTGGGGACTAATGACCTTGACAAAGGTCAAAAGGTCAAAGGTCAAGGTCATGTCCAAGATAGCAAATTTAGTGTTTTAAACCTTATATGAAGGATTTTTAGTGTGTTTTAAAGCTTTTTAAGGTTGACCTTGACCTTTGACCTTTCACTTTTTATTGGATATCTCAAAAACTATTATACTTACAGAAATAGTAAATAGTGCAAAATGTTCAGGACATTGGGGACTATTGACCTTAATAAAGGTCAACAGGTCAAAGGTCAAGGTCATGTCCCAAATAGCGGATTATGTTTTTTTGACCTTATTGAAAGGGTTTTTAGTGTGTAATAAAGCTTTTCAATACATTCTACTTCTATTGGAACATGTATTTTACATTACAAAAGGAAAGACCTCTCAATTGTTCAAGAACAATTGACAGTTTAATTATTATTATTATTCTTCCGCCAAACTTTGACGAAGTTAGCAGCCTAAACCGTAAGACGTGTCGCTTTCATGTTCACACTTTGTATCGGTGTCATGAATACCTATCTGGAACTCACCCTGTTAGTCGAAATATTTTGTCGGTTCGGAGTAATCCCTCCGAAACCAAAAAACCTTGTTATCGTTCCAACACCGTAACCATAATAGGTAGAAAAAAAACAAAGGGTGAAATTTGTTCAGGACCAGACCCCGGTTCTTCGTTACATTTGGATCGAAAAGATTCAACGACTCATTGGTAGGGTTATGCCCCTATGAAAATTAACCGGTGTCGGTGGACCACCAAAACTCAGAAACCGTAAGTCGTAGAGACCTAGGATCTTCACCATTCATCATCTATTCATGTATCTTCGAAAAATATCTCAAGGTCAAATTTGTATGTTGACCTTGACCTTTGACCTTACACCTTGTTATGGAATAATCTCAGCAACCATTATACTTACAGAAGTTTTAAATAGTGGAAAATGTTTGGGTCATTACCGTGCATTTTTGTTACATTTTGACCGAAGAGATTTGACCTTTTTTTAAGGGGCATAAAGCCTGTTTTAGGTTTCTGAAAACACAAAATCAGCTTTTATTATATAACCAAAGGTCCTAGACCCTTGGGGTCTTCAGTAATGGCATTGGGGATTAATGACCTTGCCAAAGGTCAAAAGGTCAAAGGTCAAGGTCATGTCCCAGAGTGCGAATTTAGTGTTTTTAACCTTATATAAAGGATTTTTAGTGTGTTTTCGAGCTTTTTATGGTTGACCTTGACCTTTTCAATACATTCTACGTCTGTTGGAACATGTATTTTACATTACAAAAGGAAAGACCTCTCAATTGTTCAAGAACAATTGACAGTTTAATTATTATTCTTTTTGTTCCGCCAAACTTTGACGAAGTTAGCCTCCGTAACCGTAAGACGTGTCGCTTTCATGTTCACACTTTGTATCGGTGTCATGAATACCTATCCGGAACTCACCCTGTGAGTCGAAATATTTTGTCGGTTCGGAGTAATCCCTCCGAAACCAAAAAACCTTGTTATCGTTCCAACACCGTAACCGTAAGAGGTAGAAAAAAAGCGAAGGGTGAAATTTGTTCAGGACCAGACCCCGGTTCTTCGTTACATTTGGATCGAAAGGATTCAACGACTCATTGGTAGGGTTATGCCCCTATGATAATTAACCGGTGTCGGTTGACCACCAAAACTCAGAAACCGTAAGTCGTAGACACCTAGGATCTTCACCATTCATCATCAATTCATGTGACTTTGAAAAATACCTCAAGGTCAAATGTGTATGTTGACCTTGACCTTTGACCTTACACCTTGTTATGGGATAATCTCAGAAACCATTATACTTATAGAAGTTTTGAATAGTGGAAAATGTTTGGATCATTAAGGCGCATCTTTGTTACATTTTGACCGAAGAGATTTGACCTTTCTGTAAGGGGCATAACCCCTGATTTAGGTTTCTGAAAAGACAAAATCAGCTTTTACTATATAACCAAAGGTCCTAGACCCATGGGGTCTTCAGCAATGACTTTGGGGACTAATGACCTTGACAAAAGTCAAAAGGTCAAAGGTCAAGGTCATGTCCCATATAGCGAATTATGTGTTTTTGACCTTATTTAAAGGATTTTCAGTGTGTTTTAAAGCTTTTCAATACATTCTACGTCTATTGGAACATATATTTTACATTATAAAAGGAAAGACCTCTCAATTGTTCAAGAACAATTGACATTTTAATTAAGGTCTTTCCTTTTACAAAAGGGAAAGACCTTACTGTATTTCTTCTGTTTATTATTATTATTATTATTATTATTATTATTATTATTATTATTATTATTCTTCCGCCAAACTTTGACGAAGTTAGCAGCCTAAACCGTAAGACGTGTCGCTTTCATGTTCACACTTTGTATCGGTGTCATGAATACCTATCTGGAACTCACCCTGTTAGTCGAAATATTTTGTCGGTTCGGAGTAATCCCTCCGAAACCAAAAAACCTTGTTATCGTTCCAACACCGCAACCATAATAGGTAGAAAAAAAACAAAGGGTGAAATTTGTTCAGGACCAGACCTCGGTTCTTCGTTACATTTGGATCGAAAAGATTCAACGACTCATTGGTAGGGTTATGCCCCTATGAAAATTAACCGGTGTCGGTGGACCACCAAAACTCAGAAACCGTAAGTCGTAGACACCTAGGATCTTCACCATTCATCATCAATTCATGTATCTTTGAAAAATATCTCAAGGTCAAATTTGTATGTTGACCTTGACCTTTGACCTAACACCTTGTTATGGGATAATCTCAGCAACCATTATACTTAGAGAAGTTTTAGATAGTGGAAAATGTTTGGGTCATTACCGCGCAACTTTGTTACATTTTGACCGAAGAGATTTGATCTTTTTTTAAGGGGCATAAAGCCTGTTTTATGTTTCTGAAAAGACAGAATCAGCTTTTACTATATAACCAAAGGTCCTAGACCCATGGGGTCTTCAGCAATGACATTGGGGAATAATGACCTTGACAAAGGTCAAAGGTCAAGGTCATGTCCCAGATAGCGAATTTAGTGTTTTTAACCTTATATAAGGGATTTTACTGTGTTTTTAAGCGTTTTAAGGTTGACCTTGACCTTTGACCTTTCACTTTTCATTGGATATCTCAAAAACTATTATACTTAGAGAAATAGTAAATAGTGCAAAATGTTCAGGACATTGGGGACTACTGACCTTGATAAAGGTCAAAAGGTCAAAGGTCAAGGTCATGTCCCAAATAGAGGATTATGTGTTTTTGACCTTATTTAAAGGGTTTTTAGTGTGTTTTAAAGCTTTTCAATACATTCTACGTCTATTCGAACATGTATTGTACATTACAAAAGGAAAGACCTCTCAATTGTTCAAGAACAATTGACAGTTTAATTAAGGTCTTTCCTTTTACAAAAGGGAAAGACCTTACTGTATTTCTTCTGTTTATTAAGGTCTTTCCTTTTACTAAAGGGAAAGACCTTACTGTATTTCTTCTGATTATTATTATTAAGGTCTTTCCTTTTACTAAAGGGAAAGACCTTACTGTATTTCTTCTGATTATTATTATTATTATTATTATTATTCTTTTTGTTCCGCCAAACTTTGATGAAGTTAGCCTCCGTAACCGTAAGACGTGTCGCTTTCATGTTCACACTTTGTATCGGTGTCATGAATACCTATCCGGAACTCACCCTGTGAGTCGAAATATTTTGTCGGTTCGGAGTAATCCCTCCGAAACCCAAAAACCTTGTTATCATTCAAACTCCATAACCATAATAGGTAGAAAAAAACCAAAGGGTGGAATTTGTTCAGGAACAGACCCCGGTTCTTCGTTACATTTGGATCGAAAAGATTCAACGACTCATTGGTAGGGTTATGCCCCTATCAAAATTAACCGGTGTCGGTTGGCCACCAAAACTCAGAAACCGTAGGTCGTAGACACCTAGGATCTTCACCATTCATCATCAATTCATGTGACTTTGAAAAATACCTCAAGGTCAAATGTGTATGTTGACCTTGACCTTTGACCTAACACCTTGTTATGGTATAATCTAAGCAACCTTAATACTTACAGAGGATTCAAATAGTGGAAAATGATTGGGTCATTACGGCGCAACTTTGTTACATTTTGACCGAAGAGATTTGACCTTTTTTTAAGGGGCATAAAGCCTGTTTTAGGTTTCTGAAAAGACAAATTCAGCTTTTGCTATATAATCAAAGGTCCTAGACCCATGGGGTCTTCAGCAATGACATTGGGGACTAATGACCTTGACAAAGGTCAAAAGGTCAAAGGTCAAGGTCATGTCCAATATAGCGAATTATGTGTTTTTGACCTTATTTGAAGGATTTTCAGTGTGTTTTCGAGCTTTTTAAGGTTGACATTGACCTTTTCAATACATTCTACGTCTGTTGGAACATGTATTTTACATTAAAAAAGGAAAGACCTCTCAATTGTTCAAGAACAATTGACAGTTTATTATTATTATTTTTTTTTTCCGCCAAATTTTGTTCTTGCGATAAATGTTTGTTTCGCAATATGTCGCTTAGATTTTTTTCATATTGTATCGTATAGTTTATGCGCTTTTAAATTTCACCCTGCTAAGCCGAACCATTTTCTTTGTAAGAGTTATCTCCCTATTCACTGTTTGTCATGTGTGTGCATCTCCTTCGTAACAAAATAAGAAAGCGACAAAATTCTTTTTTCAAATTGTTCGTTACATCCTCAGGAATTTTTGGCTCATTTGGATCGAAGCGATTCGATGAAATTTTATAGGAGTTATGTACCTTTACGGAATAAATTTGTCGGTATGTTTTTTTAACTCATAAACCGTTAACCGTATAACCCTGGAATGTTTTTATTTGAGTCCCCTGGGTCCTAACTTAGAAAATTAGGTCAAGGTCAAAGGTCAAGGTCATATTTTAGATTTTCATATGTCTTTGATTTCCCTATAATTCATGAATGGTTATAGATACAGAAAATTTAAGCAGTGAAAAATGTTCAGTACTTCAAGGGGCAACTTTGTTACATTATGACTGTATTGGTTTTACCATTATGTAAGGGACATAACCCCCATTGATGGTTTATAAAAAGCCATTATTAGGCAAAACTCTTAAACAAAAGGTCCTTGACCCATAGGGTCTTTTGCAATGACATTGTGAAGCAATGACCTTGACAAAGGTCACAAGGTCAAAGGTCAAGGTCATGTACATATGTGATTTGGGGCACGACTTGAAGAATTTTATGTGTTTGCCAACCAACCAACCAATCATGATCAATCAATAATGATCAATCAACAAATCATGATCATGATCAATCAACCAATCATGATCATGATTAATCAATCAATCAATCATGTTTCCGTCTCATGTGTTTAATATAGGGTTCAAGATCTCCTTTGTTTCTTTTTCGCTGTTTCAATTGACCCTTTCCAACGTGTTTAACCAACCAACCAACCAACCAATCAATCAATCAATCAATCAATCAATCAATCAATCAATCAATCAATCAATCAATCAATCAATCAATCAATCAATCAATCATGATCAATCAATCATGTTTCCGTCTCGTCTCGTGTGTTTAATATAGGGTCCAAGATCTTCTTTGTTTCTTTTTCGCTGTTTCCATTGGCCCTATCCAACGTGTTTAACCAACCAACCAATCAATCAATCAATCAATCAATCAATCAATCAATCAATCAATCAATCAATCAATCAATCAATCAATCAATCAATCAATCAATCATGTTTCCGTCTCGTGTGTTTAATATAGGGTCCAAGATCTTTTTTGTTTCTTTTTCGCTGTTTCAATTGGCCCTATCCAACGTGTTTTACCAACCAACCAACCAACCAACCAACTAATCAATCAATCAATCATGATCATGATCAATCAATTATGATCATGATTAATCAATCATGATCATGATCAATCAATCATGATCATGATCAATCAATCATGTTTCATGAAAAATTGAAATTTAATATTGTTCTTGCGTCACTTCTGAAAAAAAAATCCACATGTACTCTGAAACTACAAATACAATCGACCTCAAAATTTGCAGTCAGCAGGGCATACATGTACTAAAAGTTTATAAAAAAACTTGGTGCAGATATCTCTCAAAGCTTTTCCTAGAGAAAAGAAATTGCAATGCCGTAAAAATTGCTTGCTAGGTCCGTAAATTTCAGTAAAAGCCTACAATAAAATGTCCGCTCCGAGATTGAAATACTAATCTGTGTTACAAACAGGTGCTGAAAAATGTACATTATCAGAAAATAATCAATAAATGTGTTTTAAAGTTACACGGGATCAAATAAATCCAAATCATGCACTGCTTGTGAACTGTCATCAAAATGTCAATTTCCTACAATGACAAAAGAAATTACATTGTGTGCATTCCGTCTCTATACATGTTGCCTGTTCAAAGTCCCCACCTAAAAAGGAATAAAAAGACTATCTTTTCGTTGTTATAAACCCGTGTCACGTGATGTGGCGCGCGCGCTGTACCTAAAATAAAAGAAAAACTTTCCAAACTAAACATGAAACTTCTCCGGTAACAATAATATAGACCCCATACAGAAACAAACAAACAAACAAACAAACAAACAAACAAACAAACACCCCCTCCCCCCCCCCCCCAATTCAATTAATTTTAAAGGGGGAAAGACCCCCTACAATTGCTTTTTTAAAGCAATTGATTTATATTTATTATTATTCTTCTTGTTCCGCCAAACTTTGACAAAATTTCCCTCCGTAACCGTAAGACGTGTCGCTTTCATGTTCACACTTTGTATCGGTGTCATGAATACCTATCCGGAACTCACCCTGTGAGTCGAAATATTTTGTCGGTTCGGAGTAATCCCTCCTAAACCCAAAAACCTTGTTATCGTTCCAACACCGTAACCGTAATAGGTAGAAAAAAAATGAAGGGTGAAATTTGTTCAGGACCAGACCCCGGTTCTTCGTTACATTTGGATCGAAAAGATTCAACGACTCATTGGTAGGGTTATGCCCCTATGAAAATTAACCGGTGTCGGTTGGCCACCAAAACTCAAAAACCGTAAGTCGTAGACACATAGGATCTTCACCAATCATCATCATTTCATGTATCTTTAAAAAATACCTCAAGGTCAAATTTGTATGTTGACCTTGACCTTTGACCTAACACCTTGTTATGGGATAATCTCAGAAACCATTATACTTACAGAAGTTTTAAATGGTGGAAAATGTTTGGGTCATTATGGCGCAACTTTGTTACATTTTGACCAAAGAGATTTGACCTTTCTATAAGGGGCATAACCCCTGTTTTAGGTTTTTGAAAAGACAAAATCAGCTTTTACTGTATAACCAAAGGTCCTAGACCCTTGGGGTCTTCAGTAATGGCATTGGGGACCAATGACCTTGACAAAGGTCAAAAGGTCAAAGGTCAAGGTCATGTCCCAGATAGCGAATTTAGTGTTTTTAACCTTATTTAAAGGATTTTTAGTGTGTTTTCAAGCTTTTTAAGGTTGACCTTGACCTTTTCAATACATTCTACGTCTGTTGGAACATGTATTTTACATTAAAAAAGGAAAGACCTCTCAATTGTTCAAGAACAATTGACAGTTTAATTATTATTATTATTATTATTATTATTATTCTTCCGCCAAACTTTGACAAATTTATCCGCGTTAACCGTAAGACGTGTCGCTTTCATGTTCACACTTTGTATCGGTGTCATGAATACCTATCTGGAACTCACCCTGTTAGTCGAAATATTTTGTCGGTTGGGAGTAATCCCTCCGAAACCCAAAAACCTTGTTATCGTTCCAACACCGTAACCGTAATAGGTAGAAAAAAAACAAAGGGTGAAATTTGTTCAGGACCAGACCCCGGTTCTTCGTTACATTTGGATCGAAAAGATTCAACGACTCATTGGTAGGGTTATGCCCCTATGAAAATTAACCGGTGTCGGTTGACAACCAAAACTCAGAAACCGTAAGTCGTAGACACCTAGGATCTTCACCATTCATCATCAATTCATGTATCTTTGAAAAATACCTCAAGGTCAAATTTGTATGTTGACCTTGACCTTTGACCTACCACCTTGTTATGGTATAATCTCAGAAACTATTATACTTACAGAAGTTTTGAATAGTGGAAAATGTTTGGGTAATTAAGGCGCAACTTTGTTACATTTCGACCGAAGACATTTGACCTTTTTTTAAGGGGCATAACCCCTGTTTTAGGTTTCTGGAAAGACAAAATCAGCTTTTACTTTATAACCAAAGGTCCTAGACCCATGGGGTCTTCGGCAATGACATTTGGGACTAATGACCTTGAGAAAGGTCAAAAGGTCAAAGGTCAAGGTCATGTCCCATATAGCGAATTAAGTGTTTTTAACCTTATTTAAAGGATTTTCAGTGTGTTTTAAAGCTTTTCAATACATTCTATGTCTATTTGAACATTTATTTAACATTACAAAAGGAAAGACCTCTCAATTGTTCAAGAACAATTGACAGTTTAATTAAGGTCTTTCCTTTTACAAAAGGGAAAGACCTTACTGTATTTCTTCTGTTTATTATTATTATTATTCTTTTTCCGCCAAACTTTGACGAAGTTAGCCTCCGTAACCGTAAGACGTGTCGCTTTCATATTCACACTTTGTATTCGTGTCATGAATACCTATCCGGAACTCACCCTGTTAGTCGAAAAATTTTGTCGGTTCGGAGTTATCCCTCCGAAACCAAAAAACCTTGTTATCGTTCCAACACCGTAACCGTAAAAGGTGGAGAGAAAACAAAGGGTGAAATTTGTTCAGGACCAGACCCCGGTTCTTCGTTACATTTGGATCGAAAAGATTCAACGACTCATTGGTAGGGTTATGCCCCTATGAAAATTAACCGGTGTCGGTTGACCACCAAAACTCAGAAACCGTAAGTCGTAGACACCTAGGATCTTCACCATTCATCATCAATTCATGTATCTTTGAAAAATACCTCAAGGTCAAATTTGTATGTTGACCTTGACCTTTGACCTATCCCCTTGTTATGGGATAATCTCAGAAACCATAATACTTACAGAAGTTTTGAATAGTGGAAAATGTTTGGGTCATTACGGCGCAACTTTGTTACATTTTGACCGAAGAGATTTGACCTTTTTTTAAGGGCCTTATACCTGTTTTAGGTTTTTGGAAGGACAAAATCAGCTTTTACTATATAACCAAAGGTCCTAGACCCATGGGCTCTTCGGCAATGACATTGGGGACTAATGACCTTGACAAAGGTCAAAAGGTCAAAGGTCAAGGTCATATCCCATATAGCGAATTTAGTGTTTTTAACATTATTTAAAGGATTTTCAGTGTGTTTTAAAGCTTTTCAATACATTCTATGTCTATTTGAACAATTATTTTACATTACAAAAGGAAAGACCTCTCAATTGTTCAAGAACAATTGACAGTTTATTAAGGTCTTTCCTTTTACAAAAGGGAAAGACCTTACTGTATTTCTTCTGTTTATTATTATTATTATTATTATTATTATTATTCTTTTTCCGCCAAACTTTGACAAATTTAGCCGCGTTAACCGTAAGACGTGTCGCTTTCATGTTCACACTTTGTACCGGTGTCATGAATACCTATCTGGAACTCACCCTGTTAGTCGAAATATTTTGTCGGTTCGGAGTTATCCCTCCGAAACCCAAAAACCTTGTTATCGTTCCAACACCGTAACCGTAATAGGTAGAAAAAAAACAAAGGGTGAAATTTGTTCAGGACCAGACCCCGGTTCTTCGTTACATTTGGATCGAAAAGATTCAACGACTCATTGGTAGGCTTATGCCCCTCTGAAAATTAACCGGTGTCGGTTGGCCACCAAAACTCAGAAACCGTAAGTCGTAGACACCTAGGATCTTCACCAATCATCATCAATTCATGTATCTTTGAAAAATACCTCAAGGTCAAATTTGTATGTTGACCTTGACCTTTGACCTAACACCTTGTTATGGGATAATCTCAGAAACCATTATACTTACAGAAATTTTAAATAGTGGAAAATGTTTGGGTCATTATGGCGCAACTTTGTTACATTTTGACCGAAGAGATTTGACCTTTCTGTAAGGGGCATAACCCCTGATTTAGGTTTCTGAAAAGACAAAATCAGCTTTTACTACATAACCAAAGGTCCTAGACCCATGGGGTCTTCACCAATGACATTGAGGACTAATGACCTTGACAAAGGTCACAAGGTCAAAGGTCAAGGTCATGTCCCAGATAGCGAATTATGTGTTTTTGACTTTATTTTAAGGATTTTTAGTGTGTTTTAAATGTTTTTAAGGTTGACCTTGACCTTTGAACTTTTTAGTCGATATCTCAAAAACGGTTAATCTTACAGAAATAGTAAACAGTGAAAAATGTTAAAGTGACTGAGGCACAACTTTTTTACATTTTAACCGAAAGTATTTGACATATTCTTAAGGGGCATAACCGCCGTTAACGGTTTCTGAAAAGGTAAAATTAGCTTTAACTCTTGAACGAAAAGTCCTAGACCCATGGGGTCTTTTACAATGACATTGTGGACCAATGACCTTCACAAAGGTCACAAGGTCAAAAGTCAAGGTCATGTCCAAATTATCGAATTTATTGTTTTTGTCATTTTTTTAACGGTTTTATGTGTGTTTGAGAGCTTTTCAATGCATTCTACGCCTATTGGAACATGTACCTTACATTTCGAAAAGGAAAGACCTCTCAATTGTTCAAGAACAATTGACATTTTAATTATTATTAAGGTCTTTCCTTTTACTAAAGGGAAAGACCTTACTGTATTTCTTCTGATTATTATTATTATTATTCTTCTTGTTCCGCCAAACTTTGACAAAATTTCCCTCCGTAACCGTAAGACGTGTCGCTTTCATGTTCACACTTTGTATCGGTGTCATGAATACCTATCCGGAACTCACCCTGTGAGTCGAAATATTATGTCGGTTCGGAGTAATCCCTCCGAAACCCAAAAACCTTGTTATCGTTCCAACACCGTAACCGTAATAGGTAGAAAAAAAATGAAGGGTGAAATTTGTTCAGGACCAGACCCCGGTTCTTCGTTACATTTGGATCGAAAAGATTCAACGACTCATTGGTAGGGTTATGCCCCTATGAAAATTAACCGGTGTCGGTTGGCCACCAAAACTCAGAAACCGTAAGTCGTAGACACATAGGATCTTCACCAATCATCATCATTTCATGTATCTTTAAAAAATACCTCAAGGTCAAATTTGTATGTTGACCTTGACCTTTGACCTAACACCTTGTTATGGGATAATCTCAGAAACCATTATACTTACAGAAGTTTTAAATGGTGGAAAATGTTTGGGTCATTATGGCGCAACTTTGTTACATTTTGACCAAAGAGATTAGACCTTTCTATAAGGGGCATAACCCCTGTTTTAGGTTTTTGAAAAGACAAAATCAGCTTTTACTATGTAACCAAAGGTCCTAGACCCTTAAGGTCTTCAGTAATGGTATTGGGGACCAATGACCTTGACAAAGGTCAAAAGGTCAAAGGTCAAGGTCATGTCCCAGATAGCGAATTTAGTGTTTTTAACCTTATTGAAAGGATTTTTAGTGTGTTTTCGAGCTTTTTAAGGTTGACCTTGACCTTTTCAATACATTCTACGTCTGTTGGAACATTTATTTTACATTAAAAAAAGGAAAGACCTCTCAATTGTTCAAGAACAATTGACAGTTTAATTAAGGTCTTTCCTTTTACAAAAGGGAAAGACCTTACTGTATTTCTTCTGTTTATTATTAAGGTCTTTCCTTTTACAAAAGGGAAAGACCTTACTGTATTTCTTCTGTTTATTATTATTATTATTCTTCCGCCAAACTTTGACGAAGTTAGCAGCCTAAACCGTAAGACGTGTCGCTTTCATGTTCACACTTTGTATCGGAGTCATGAATACCTATCTGGAACTCACCCTGTTAGTCGAAATATTTTGTCGGTTCGGAGTAATCCCTCCGAAACCAAAAAACCTTGTTATCGTTCCAACACCGTAACCATAATAGGTAGAAAAAAAACAAAGGGTGAAATTTGTTCAGGACCAGACCTCGGTTCTTCGTTACATTTGGATCGAAAAGATTCAACGACTCATTGGTAGGGTTATGCCCCTATGAAAATTAACCGGTGTCGGTGGACCACCAAAACTCAGAAACCGTAAGTCGTCGAGACCTAGGATCTTCACCAATCATCATCAATTCATGTATCTTTGAAAAATACCTCAAGGTCAAATTTGTATGTTGACCTTGACCTTTGACCTAACACCTTGTTATGGGATAATCTCAGAAACCATTATACTTACAGAAGTTTTAAATAGTGGAAAATGTTTGGGTCATTATGGCGCAACTTTGTTACATTTTGACCAAAGAGATTTGACCTTTCTATAAGGGGCATAACCCCTGTTTTAGGTTTCTGAAAAGACAAAATCAGCTTTTACTATATAACCAAAGGTCCTAGACCCTTGGGGTCTTCAGTAATGGCATTGGGGACTAATGACCTTGACAAAGGTTAAAAGGTCAAAGGTCAAGGTCATGTCCCAGATAACGAATTTAGTGTTTTTAACCTTATATAAAGGATTTTTAGTGTGTTTTCGAGCTTTTTAAGGTCGACCTTGACCTTTTCAATACATTCTACGTCTGTTGGAACATGTATTTTACATTACAAAAGGAAAGACCTCTCAATTGTTCAAGAACAATTGACAGTTTAATTATTATTATTATTCTTCCGCCAAACTTTGACGAAGTTAGCAGCCTAAACCGTAAGACGTGTCGCTTTCATGTTCACACTTTGTATCGGTGTCATAAATACCTATCTGGAACTCACCCTGTTAGTCGAAATATTTTGTCGGTTCGGAGTAATCCCTCCGAAACCAAAAAACCTTGTTATCGTTCCAACACCGTAACCGTAATAGGTAGAAAAAAACCGAAGGGTGAAGTTTGTTCAGGACCAGACCCCGGTTCTTCGTTACATTTGGATCGAAAAGATTCAACGACTCATTGGTAGGGTTATGCCCCTATGAAAATTAACCGGTGTCGGTTGGCCACCAAAACTCAGAAACTATAAGTCGTAGACACCTAGGATCTTCACCAATCATCATCAATTCATGTATCTTTGAAAAATACCTCAAGGTCAAATTTGTATGTTGACCTTGACCTTTGACCTAACACCTTGTTATGGGATAATCTCAGCAACCATTATACTTACAGATGTTTTAAATAGTGGAAAATGTTTGGGTCATTAATTCGCAACTTTGTTACATTTTGACCGAAGAGATTTGACCTTTTTTTAAGGGGCATAAAGCCTGTTTTAGGTTTCTGAAAAGACAAAATCAGCTTTTACTACATAACCAAAGGTCCTAGACCCATGGGGTCATCAGCAATGACATTGGGGCCTAATGACCTTGAGAAAGGTCAAAAGGTCAAAGGTCAAGGTCAAGTCCCATATAGCTAATTATGTGTTTTTGACCTTATTTCAAGGATTTTCGGTGTGTTTTAAAGCTTTTCAATGCATTTCACGTCTATTGGAACATGTATTTTACGTTATAAAAGGAAAGACCTCTCAATTGTTCAAGAACAATTGACATTTTAATTATTATTATTATTCTTTTTCCGCCAAACTTTGACAAATTTAGCCGCGTTAACCGTAAGACGTGTCGCTTTCATGTTCACACTTTGTATCGGTGTCATGAATACCTATCCGGAACTCACCCTGTGAGTCGAAATATTATGTCGGTTCGGAGTAATCCCTCCGAAACCCAAAAACCTTGTTATCGTTCCAACACCGTAACCGTAATAGGTAGAAAAAAAATGAAGGGTGAAATTTGTTCAGGACCAGACCCCGGTTCTTCGTTACATTTGGATCGAAAAGATTCAACGACTCATTGGTAGGGTTATGCCCCTATGAAAATTAACCGGTGTCGGTTGGCCACCAAAACTCAGAAACCGTAAGTCGTAGACACATAGGATCTTCACCATTCATCATCAATTCATGTATCTTTGAAAAATATCTCAAGGTCAAATTTGTATGTTGACCTTGACCTTTGACCTAACACCTTGTTATGGAAAAATCTCAGAAACCATTATACTTACAGAAGTTTTAAATAGTGGAAAATGTTTGGGTAATTATGGCGCAACTTTGTTACATTTTGACCAAAGAGATTTGACCTGTCTATAAGGGGCATAACCCCTGTTTTAGGTTTCTGAAAAGACAAAATCAGCTTTTACTATATAACCAAAGGTCCTAGACCCCTGGGGTCTTCAGTAATGGCATTGGGGACTAATGACCTTGACAAAGGTCAAAAGGTCAAAGGTCAAGGTCATGTCCCAGATAGCGAATTTAGTGTTTTTAACCTTATTTAAAGGATTTTTAGTGTGTTTTCGAGCTTTTTAAGGTTGACCTTGACGTTTTAAAATCATTCTACGTCTGTTGGAACATGTATTTTACATTACAAAAGGAAAGACCTCTCAATTGTTCAAGAACAATTGACAGTTTAATTATTATTATTATTATTATTATTATTATTCTTCCGTTAAACTTTGACAAATTTAGCCGCGTTAACCGTAAGACGTGTCGCTTTCATATTCACACTTTGTATAGGTGTCATGAATACCTATCTGGAACTCACCCTGTGAGTCGAAATCTTTTGTCGGTTCGGAGTAATCCCTCCGAAACCAAAAAACCTTGTTATCGTTCCAACACCGTAACCGTAATAGATAGAAAAAAAACGAAGGGTGAAATTTGTTCAGGACCAGACCCCGGTTCTTCGTTACATTTGATTCGAAAAGATTCAACGACTCATTGGTAGGGTTATGCCCCTTTGAAAATTAACCAGTGTCGGTGGACCACCAAAACTCAGAAACCGTAAATCGTAGAGACCTAGGATCTTCACCATTCATCAACAATTCATGAGACTTTCAAAAATACCTCAAGGTCAAATGTGTATGTTGACCTTGACCTTTGACCTAACACCTTGTTATCAGAACAACTCAAAAACCATTATACTTACAGAAGTTTTAAATAGTGGAAAATGTTTGGGTCATTACGGCGCAACTTTGTTATATTTTGACAGAAGAGATTTGACCTTTTTTTAAGGGGCATAAATCCTGTTTTAGGTTTCTGAAAAGACAAAATCAGCTTTTACTATATAACCAAAGGTCCTAGACCCATGGGGTCTTCAGCAATGACATTGGGGACTAATGACCTTGACAAAGGTCAAAAGGTCAAAGGTCAAGGTCATGTCCCATATAGCGAATTATGTGTTTTTGACCTTATTTAAAGGATTTTCAGTGTGTTTTAAAGCTTTTCAATACATTCTACGTCTATTTGAACATATATTTTACATTATAAAAGGAAAGACCTCTCAATTGTTCAAGAACAATTGACATTTTAATTATTATTCTTCTTGTTCTGCCAAACTTTGACAAAATTTCCCTCCGTAACCGTAAGACGTGTCGCTTTCATGTTCACACTTTGTATCGGTGTCATGAATACCTATCCGGAACTCACCCTGTGAGTCGAAATATTTTGTCGGTTCGGAGTAATCCCTCCGAAACCCAAAAACCTTGTTATCGTTCCAACACCGTAACCGTAATAGGTAGAAAAAAAACAAAGGGTGAAATTTGTTCAGGACCAGACCCGGGTTCTTCGTCACATTTGGATCGAAAAGATTCAACGACTCATTGGTAGGGTTATGCCCCTATGAAAATTAACCGGTGTCGGTTGGCAACCAAAACTCAGAAACCGTAAATCGTAGACCCCTAGGATCTTCACCATTCATCATCAATTCATGTGACTTTGAAAAATATCTCAAGGTCAAATGTGTATGTTGACCTTGACCTTTGACCTAACACCTTGTTATGGGATAATCTCAGAAACCATTATACTTACAGAATTTTTGAATAGTGGAAAATGTTTGGGTCATTAAGGCGCAACTTTGTTACATTTTGACCGAAAAGATTTGACCTTTCTGTAAGGGGCATAACCTCTGATTTAGGTTTCTGAAAAGACAAAATCAGCTTTTAATATATAACCAAAGGTCCTAGACCCATAGGGTCTTCAGCAATGACATTGGGGACTAATGACCTTGAGAAAGGTCACAAGGTCAAAGGTCAAGGTCATGTCCCAGATAGCGAATTATGTGTTTTTGACCTTTTTTTTAGGATTTATAGTGTGTTTTAAATGTTTTTAAGGTTGACCTTGACCTTTGACCTTTCAACTTTTTAGTCGATATCTCGAAAACGGTTAATCTTACAGAAATAGTAAACAGTGAAAAATGTTTGGGTGACTGAGGCACAACTTTTTTACATTTTGACCGAAAGGATTTGACATATTCTTAAGGGGCATAACCCCCGTTAACAGTTTCTAAAAAGGTAAAATTAGCTTTAACTCTTGAACGAAAAGTCCTACACCCATAGGGTCTTTTACAATGACATTGTGGACCAATGACCTTCACAAAGGTTACAAATTCAAAAGTCAAGGTCATGTCCAAGTTATCGAATTTGTTGTTTTTGTCATTTTTTAACGGTTTTGTGTGTGTTTGAGAGCTTTTCAATGCATTCTACGTCTATTGGAACATGTACTTTACATTTCGAAAAGGAAAGACCTCTCAATTGTTCAAGAACAATTGACATTTTAATTATTATTATTATTCTTCCGCCAAACTTTGACGAAGTTAGCAGCCTTAACCGTAAGACGTGTCGCTTTCATGTTCACACCTTGTATCGGTGTCATGAATACCTATCTGGAACTCACCCTGTTAGTCGAAATATTTTGTCGGTTCGGAGTTATCCCTCCGAAACCCAAAAACCTTGTTATCGTTCCAACACCGTAACCGTAATAGGTAGAAAAAAAACAAAGGGTGAAATTTGTTCAGGACCAGACCCCGGTTCTTCGTTACATTTGGATCGAAAAGATTCAACGACTCATTGGTAGGGTTATGCCCCTATGAAAATTAACCGGTGTCGGTTGACCACCAAAACTCAGAAACCGTAAGTCGTAGACACCTAGGATCTTCCCCATTCATCATCAATTCATGTATCTTTGTAAAATACCTCAAGGTCAAATTTGTATGTTGACCTTGACCTTTGACCTAACACCTTGTTATGGGATAATCTCAGAAACCATTATACTTACAGAAGTTTTAGATAGTGGAAAATGTTTGGGTCATTAATGCGCAACTTTGTTACATTTTGACAGAAGAGATTTGACCTTTTTGTAAGGGGCATAACCCCTGTTTTAGGTTTCTGAAAAGACAAAATCAGCTTTTACTACATAACTAAAGGTCCTAGACCCATGGGGTCTTCAGCAATGACATTGGGGACTAATGACCTTGACAAAGGTCAAAAGGTCAAAGGTCAAGGTCATGTCCCAGATAGCGAATTTAGTGTTTTTAACCTTATATAAAGGATTTTTAGTGTGTTTTCAAGCTTTTTAAGGTTGACCTTGACCTTTGACCTTTCAACTTTTTAGTGGATATCTCAAAAACGATTATACTTACAGAAATAGTAAATAGTGAAAAATGTTGAGTTGACTAAGGCGCAACTATTTTACATTTTGACCGAAGAGCTTTGACATACCCTTAAGGGGCATAACCCCTATTAACGGTTTCTGAAAAGACAAAATTAGCTTTAACTCTTGAACCAAAGGTCCTAGAGCCATGGGGTCTTATATAATGACATCGTGGACCAATGACCTTTACAAAGGTCACAAGGTCAAAAGTCAAGGTCATGTCCTAAAAAGCGAATTTGTTGTTTTTGTCATATTTTAACGGTTTTATGTGTGTTTGAGAGCTTTTCAATGCATTCTACGACTATTGGAACATGTATTTTACATTACGAAAAGGAAAGACCTCTCAATTGTTCAAGAACAATTGACATTTTAATTAAGGTCTTTCCTTTTACAAAAGGGAAAGACCTTACTGTATTTCTTCTGTTTATTATTATTATTATTATTATTATTAAAGTCTTTCCTTTTACAAAAGGGAAAGACCTTACTGTATTTCTTCTGTTTATTATTCTTTTTCCGCCAAACTTTGACGAAGTTAGCAGCCTTAACCGTAAGACGTGTCGCTTTCATGTTCACACTTTGTATCGGTGTCATATATACCTATCTAGAACTCACCCTGTTAGTCGAAATATTTTGTCGGTTCGGAGTAATTCCTCCGAAACCAAAAAACCTTGTTATCGTTCCAACACCGTAACCGTAATAGGTAGAAAATAAACGAAGGGTGAAATTTGTTCAGGACCAGACCCCGGTTCTTCGTTACATTTGGATCGAAAAGATTCAACGACTCATTGGTAGGGTTATGCCCCTATGAAAATTAACCGGTGTCGGTGGACAACCAAAACTCAAAAACCGTAAGTCGTAGAGACCTAGGATCTTCACCATTCATCATCAATTCATGTGACTTTGAAAAATACCTCAAGGTCAAATGTGTATGTTGACCTTGACCTTTGACCTAACACCTTGTTATCAGAACAACTCAGAAACCATTATATATACAGAAGTTTTAAATAGTGGAAAATGTTTGGGTCATTACGGGGCAACTTTGTTACATTTTGACCGAAGAGATTTGACCTTTTTGTAAGGGGCATAACCCCTGTTTTAGGTTTCTGAAAAGACAAAATCAGCATTTACTATATAACCAAAGGTCCTAGACCCATGGGGTCTTCAGCAATGACATTGGGGACCAATGACCTTGACAAAGGTCAAAAGGTCAAAGGTCAAGGTCATGTACCAGATAGCGAATTTAGTGATTTTAACCTTATTTAAGGGATTTTCAATGTGTTTTAAAGATTTTCAGTGTGTTTTAAAGCTGTTTAAGGTTGACCTTGACCTTTGACCTTAAAACTTTTAAGTCGATATCTCAAAAACGATTGTACTTACAGAAATAGTAAATAGTGAAAAACGCGTTGAGGTGGATGAGGCGCAACTTTTTGACATTTGACCGAAGAGAGTTGACCTTTCTATAAGGGGCATAACCCTTGTTTTAGATTTCTGAAAAGGCAAAATCAGCTTTTACTGTATAACCAAAGGTCCTAGACCCATGGGGTCTTCAGCAATGACATTGGGGACTAATGACCTTGACAAAGGTCAAAAGGTCAAAGGTCAAGGTCATGTCCCATATAGCAAATTATATGTTTTTTTTACCTTATTTAAAAGATATTCAGTGTGTTTTAAAGCTTTTCAATACATTCTACGTCTATTGGAACATGTATTTTACATTACAAAAGGAAAGACCTCTCAATTGTTCAAGAACAATTGACATTTTAATTATTAAGGTCTTTCCTTTTACAAAAGGGAAAGACCTTACTGTATTTCTTCTGTTTATTATTATTATTATTATTATTATTAAGGTCTTTCCTTTTACAAAAGGGAAAGACCTTACTGTATTTCTTCTGTTTATTATTATTATTATTATTATTATTATTATTATTATTCTTTTTCCGCCAAACTTTGACAAATTTAGCCGCGTTAACCGTAAGACGTGTCGCTTTCATATTCACACTTTGTATCGGTGTCATGAATACCTATCCGGAACTCACCCTGTGAGTCGAAATATTTTGTCGGTTCGGAGTAATCCCTCCGAAACCCAAAAACCTTGTTATCGTTCCAACACCGTAACCGTAATAGGTAGAAAAAAAACAAAGGGTGAAATCTGTTAAGGACCAGACCCCGGTTCTTCGTTACATTTGGATCGAAAAGATTCAACGACTCATTGGTAGGGTTATGCCCCTATGAAAATTAACCGATGTCGGTTGGTCACCAAAACTCAGAAACCGTAAGTCGTAGACACCTAGGATCTTCACCAATCATCATCAATTCATGCATCTTTGAAAAATATCTCAAGGTCAAATTTGTATGTTGACCTTGACCTTTGACCTAACACCTTGTTATGGGATAATCTCAGAAACCATTATACTTACAGAAGTTTTAAATAGTGGAAAATGTTTGGGTCATTAATGCGCAACTTTGTTACATTTTGACCGAAGAGATTTGACCTTTCTATAAGGGGCATAACCCCTGTTTTAGGTTTCTGAAAAGACAAAATCAGCTTTTACTATATAACCAAAGGTCCTAGACCCTTGGGGTCTTCTGTAATGGCATTGGGGACTAATGACCTTGACAAAGGTCAAAAGGTCAAAGGTCAAGGTCATGTCCCATATAGCGAATTTAGTGTTTTTAACCTTATATAAAGGATTTTTAGTGTGTTTTCGAGCGTTTTAAGGTTGACGTTGACCTTTTCAATACATTCTACGTCTGTTGGAACATGTATTTTACATTACAAAAGGAAAGACCTCTCAATTGTTCAAGAACAATTGACAGTTTATTATTATTAAGGTCTTTCCTTTTACAAAAGGGAAAGACCTTACTGTATTTCTTCTGTTTATTATTATTATTATTATTATTATTCTTTTTCCGCCAAACTTTAACAAATTTAGCCGCATTAACCGTAAGACGTGTCGCTTTCATGTTCACAATTTGTATCGGTGTCATGAATACCTATCTGGAACTCACCCTGTGAGTCGAAATATTTTGTCGGTTCGGAGTAATCCCTCCGAAAGCCAAAAACCTTGTTATCGTTCCAACACCGTAACCGTAATAGGTAGACAAAAAACAAAGGGTGAAATTTGTTCAGGACCAGACCCCGGTTCTTCGTTACATTTGGATCGAAAAGATTCAACGACTCATTGGTAGGGTTATGCCCCTATGAAAATTAACCGGTGTCGGTTGGCCACCAAAACTCAGAAACTGTAAGTCGTAGACACCTAGGATCTTCACCAATCATCATCAATTTATGTATGTTTGAAAAATACCTCAAGGTCAAATTTGTATGTTGACCTTGACCTTTGACCTAACACCTTGTTATGGAATAATCTCAGAAACCATTATACTTACAGAAGTTTTAAATAGTGGAAAATGTTTGGGTCATTATGGCGCAACTTTGTTACATTGTGACCGAAGAGATTTGACCTTTTTTAAGGGGCATAAAGCCTGTTTTAGGTTTCTGAAAAGACAAAATCAGCTTTTACTATATAACCAAAGGTCATAGATCCTTGGGGTCTTCAGTAATGTCATTGGGGACTAATGACCTTGACAAAGGTCAAAAGGTCAAAGGTCAAGGTCATGTCCCAGATAGCAAATTTAGTGTTTTAAACCTTATATGAAGGATTTTTAGTGTGTTTTAAAGCTTTTTAAGGCTGACCTTGACCTTTGACCTTTCACTTTTTATTGGATATCTCAAAAACTATTATACTTACAGAAATAGTAAATAGTGCAAAATGTTCAGGACATTGGGGACTATTGACCTTAATAAAGGTCAACAGGTCAAAGGTCAAGGTCATGTCCCAAATAGCAGATTATGTTTTTTTGACCTTATTGAAAGGGTTTTTAGTGTGTAATAAAGCTTTTCAATACATTCTACTTCTATTGGAACATGTATTTTACATTACAAAAGGAAAGACCTCTCAATTGTTCAAGAACAATTGACAGTTTAATTATTATTATTATTCTTCCGCCAAACTTTGACAAATTTATCCGCGTTAACCGTAAGACGTGTCGCTTTCATATTCACACTTTGTATCTGTGTCATGATTACCTATCCGGAACTCACCCTGTGAGTCGAAATATTTTGTCGGTTCGGAGTAATCCCTCCGAAACCCAAAAACCTTGTTATCGTTCCAACACCATAACCGTAATAGGTAGAAAAAAACCAAAGGGTGAAATTTGTTCAGGACCGAACCCCGGTTCTTCGTTACATTTGGATCGAAAAGATTCAACGACTCATTGGTAGGGTTATGCCCCTCTGAAAATTAACCGGTGTCGGTTGGCCACCAAAACTCAGAAACCGTAAGTCGTAGACACCTAGGATCTTCACCATTCATTATCAATTCATGTATCTTTGAAAAATACCTCAAGGTCAAATTTGTATGTTGACCTTGACCTTTGACCTAACACCTTGTTATGGGATAATCTCAGAAACCATTATACTTACAGAAGTTTTAAATAGTGGAAAATGTTTGGGTCATTATGGCGCAACTTTGTTACATTTTGACCGAAGAGATTTGACCTTTCTGTAAGGGGCATAACCCCTGATTTAAGTTTCTGAAAAGACAAAATCAGCTTTTACTACATAACCAAAGGTCCTAGACCCATGGGGTCTTCAGCAATGACATTGGGGACTAATGACCTTGACAAAGGTCAAAAGGTCAAAGGTCAAGGTCATGTCCCAGATAGCGAATTTAGTGTTTTTAACCTTATATAAAGGATTTTTAGTGTGTTTTCAAGCTTTTTAAGGTTGACCTTGACCTTTGACCTTTCAACTTTTTATTGGATATCTCAAAAACGATTATACTTACAGAAATAGTAAATAGTGAAAAATGTTGAGTTGACTAAGGCGCAACTTTTTTTACATTTTGACCGAAGAGCTTTGACATACCCTTAAGGGGCATAACCCCTATTAACGGTTTCTGAAAAGACAAAATTAGCTTTAACTCTTGAACCAAAGGTCCTAGACCCATGGGGTCTTATATAATGACATCGTGGACCAATGACCTTTACAAAGGTCACAAGGTCAAAAGTCAAGGTCATGTTCTAAAAAGCGAATTTGTTGTTTTTGTCATATTTTAACGGTTTTATGTGTGTTTGAGAGCTTTTCAATGCATTCTACGACTATTGGAACATGTATTTTACATTACGAAAAGGAAAGACCTCTCAATTGTTCAAGAACAATTGACATTTTAATTATTATTCTTTTTGTTCCGCCAAACTTTGACGAAGTTAGCCTCCGTAACCGTAAGACGTGTCGCTTTCATGTTCACACTTTGTATCGGTGTCATGAATACCTATCCGGAACTCACCCTGTGAGTCGAAATATTTTGTCGGTTCGGAGTAATCCCTCCGAAACCCAAAAACCTTGTTATCGTTCCAACACCGTAACCGTAATAGGTAGAAAAAAAACAAAGGGTGAAATCTGTTAAGGACCAGACCCTGGTTCTTCGTTACATTTGGATCGAAAAGATTCAACGACTCATTGGTAGGGTTATGCCCCTATGAAAATTAACCGATGTCGGTTGGTCACCAAAACTCAGAAACCGTAAGTCGTAGACACCTAGGATCTTCACCAATCATCATCAATTCATGCATCTTTGAAAAATACCTCAAGGTCAAATTTGTATGTTGACCTTGACCTTTGACCTTACACCTTGTTATGGAATAATCTCAGAAACCATTATACTTACAGAAGTTTTAAATAGTGGAAAATGTTTGGGTCATTACGGCGCAACTTTGTTACATTTTGACCGAAGAGATTTGACCTTTCTATAAGGGGCATAACCCCTGTTTTAGGTTTCTGAAAAGACAAAATCAGCTTTTACTATATAACCAAAGGTCCTAGACCCTTGGGGTCTTCTGTAATGGCATTGGGGACTAATGACCTTGACAAAGGTCACAAGGTCAAAGGTCAAGGTCATGTCCCAGATAGCGAATTTTGTGTTTTTGACCTTATTTTAAGGATTTTTAGTGTGTTTTAAACGTTTTTAAGGTTGACCTTGACCTTTGACCCTTCAACTTTTTAGTCGATATCTCAAAAACGGTTAATCTTACAGAAATAGTAAACAGTGAAAAATGTTTGGGTGACTGAGGCACAACTTTTTTACATTTTGACCGAAAGGATTTGACATATTCTTAAGGGGCATAACCACCGTTAACGGTTTCTGAAAAGGTAAAATTAGCCTTAACTCTTGAACAAAAAGTCCTAGACCCATAGGGTGTTTTACAATGACATTGTGGACCAATGACCTTCACTTAGGTTACTAGGTCAAAAGTCAAGGTCATGTCCAAATTATCGAATTTGTTGTTGTTGTCATTTTTTAACGGTTTTATGTGTGTTTGAGAGCTTTTCAATGCATTCTAAGCCTATTGGAACATGTACTTTAAATTTCGAAAAGGAAAGACCTCTCAATTGTTCAAGAACAATTGACATTTTATTATTATTAAGGTCTTTCCTTTTCTATAAGGAAAGACCTTACTGTATTTCTTCTGATTATTATTCTTTTTGTTCCGCCAAACTTTGACGAAGTTAGCAGCCTTAACCGTAAGACGTGTCGCTTTCATGTTTACACTTTGTATTGTTGTCATGAATATCTATCTGGAACTCACCCTGTAGGTCAAAATATTTTGTCGGTTCGGAGTAATCCCTCCGAAACCAAAAAACCTTGTTATCGTTCCAACACCGTAACCGTAATAGGTAGAAAAAAAGCGAAGGGTGAAATTTGTTCAGGACCTGACCCCGGTTCTTCGTTACATTTAGATCGAAAAGATTCAACGACTCATTGGTAGGGTTATGCCCCTATGAAAATTAACCGGTGTCGGTGGAACACCAAAACTCAGAAACCGTAAGTCGTAGAGACCTGGGACCTTCACCAATCATCATCAATTCATGTATCTTTGAAAAAAACCTCAAGGTCAAATTTGTATATTGACCTTGACCTTTGACCTAACACCTTGTTATGGGATAATCTCAGAAACCATTATACTTACAGAAGTTTTAAATAGTAGAAAATGTTTGGGTCATTATGGCGCAACTTTGTTATATTTTGACCAAAGAGATTTGACCTTTCTATAAGGGGCATAACCCCTGTTTTAGGTTTCTGAAAAGACAAAATCAGCTTTTACTATATAACCAAAGGTCCTAGACCCTTGGGGTCTTCAGTAATGGCATTGGGGACTAATGACCTTGACAAAGGTCAGAAGGTCAAAGGTCAAGGTCATGACCCAGATAGCGAATTTAGTGTTTTTAACCTTATATAAAGGATTTTTAGTGTGTTTTGGAGCTTTTAAAGGTTGACCTTGACCTTTTCAATACATTCTACGTCTGTTGGAACATGTATTTTACATTACAAAAGGAAAGACCTCTCAATTGTTCAAGAACAATTGACAGTTTAATTATTATTCTTTTTGTTCCGCCAAGTTAGCCTCCGTAACCGTAAGACGTGTCGCTTTCATGTTCACACTTTGTATCGGTGTCATGAATACCTACTTGGAACTCACCCTGTGAGTCGAAATATTTTGTCGGTTCGGAGTAATCCCTCCGAAACCCAAAAACCTTGTTATCGTTCCAACACCGTAACCATAATAGGTAGAAAAAAAACAAAGGGTGAAATTTGTTCAGGACCAGACCCCGGTTCTTCGTTACATTTGGACCGAAAAGATTCAACGACTCATTGGTAGGGTTATGCCCCTATCAAAATTAACTGGTGTCGGTTGGCCACCAAAACTCAGAAACCGTAAGTCGTAGACACCTAGGATCTTCACCATTCATCATCAATTCATGTGACTTTGAAAAATACCTCAAGGTCAAATGTGTATGTTGACCTTGACCTTTGACCTAATACCTTGTTATGGTATAATCTCAGCAACCTTAATACTTACAGAGGATTCAAATACTGGAAAATGTTTGGGTCATTACGGCGCAACTTTGTTACATTTTGACCGAAGAGATTTGACCTTTTTTTAAGGGGCATAACCCCTGTTTTAGGTTTCTGATAAGAGAAAATCAGCTTTTACTACATAACCAAAGGTCCTAGACCCATGGGGTCTCCAGCAATGACATTGGGGACTAATGACCTTGACAAGGTCAAAAGGTCAAAGGTCAAGGTCAAGTCCCATATAGCGAATTATGTGTTTTTGACCTTATTTAAAGGATTTTCAGTGTGTTTTAAAGCTTTTCAATACATTTTACGTCTAGTGGAACATGTATTTTACATTATAAAAGGAAAGACCTCTCAATTGTTCAAGAACAATTGACAGTTTAATATTATTATTATTATTCTTTCCGCCAAACTTTAACGAAATTTCCCCAAAAAAGTATGCGACATGTTGAAATGATATTAGGTATCTAGTATCGGTTGACCAAAAGCTATCTTGTGGTGAGGGCACGACCCCGTAACATTTCCTTTATAGGGGTTATCTCCCCTAACACCGAAAAACTTGTTATCATTCTAACTCCATAACCATAATAGGTAGAAAAAAAACAAAGGGTGCAATTTGTTCAGGAACTGACCCTGGTGCTTCGTTACATTTGAATCGAAAAGATTCAACGACTCATTGGTAGGGTTATGCCCCTTTGAAAATTAACAAATGTCGGTTGGCCACTAAAACTCAAAAACTGTAAGTTGTAGCCACCTAGGATCATCACCAATGATCATCAATTCATATGAACATGAAAATTGACCTAAGTCAAAGGTCAAGGTCATGACCTAGATTTTGACCTTAGCTTGTTATCGGATTTACTAAATAACCATAAAAGATGGCTGATAAAATGTAACGGAGAAAATATGTGTCTTGTCGAGATCAACATTTGTTATGTTGGGTTGAAAATCATTGGACCAACTGTTATGGAACTAGGGCACCAAAACTGTTTATGGGGTCCGAAATGATGATTGTTTGCTTATAACTCAAAAGTGGTTAGAGATAGAAAGAAACTTTGAATTGCAAAAATGATCAGCATAATAAGATCTACAAAGTTAGGTCAAGGTCAGAGGTCAAGTCCCTAGCAACGACATAAAACACCATAGCAACCATATATTTTTGAACTTAGAAGGCTATGAATAATATAAATATGACATTTTTATTACTGGAAATGACATTTTTGTCCCTAGCAACGACATACAAGTCCTTAGCAATCACTTATTTTTTTTACTTTAAATACTATGAATAGTACATATGACATTTTTAATAACTTATTTTAATATATTTATCCTTAGGAATGATTTTTGCCCTAAGCAACCACTTATGAACATAAAAGTCCTTAGAAACCATATATTTTTTAACTAAGAAGGCAATTAATAAAAGAAAAAAGGAAAGACCATTCAATTGTTCATGAACAATTGACTTTTTAATTATTATTATTATTCTTTTTCCGCCAAACTTTGACAAATTTAGCCGCGTTAACCGTAAGACGTGTCGCTTTCATATTCACACTTTGTATCGGTGTCATGAATACCTATATGGAACCCACCCTGTGAGTCGAAATATTTTGTCGGTTCGGAGTAATCCCTCCGAAACCCAAAAACCTTGTTATCGTTCCAACACCGTAACCGTAATAGGTAGAAAAAAAACAAAGGGTGAAATCTGTTCAGGACCAGACCCCGGTTCTTCGTTACATTTGGATCGAAAAGATTCAACGACTCATTGGTAGGGTTATGCCCCTATGAAAATTAACCGATGTCGGTTGGTCACCAAAACTCAGAAACCGTAAGTCGTAGACACCTAGGATCTTCACCAATCATCATCAAATCATGCATCTTTGAAAAATACCTCAAGGTCAAATTTGTATGTTGACCTTGACCTTTGACCTAACACCTTGTTATGGGATAATCTCAGAAACCATTATACTTACAGAAGTTTTAAATAGTGGAAAATGTTTGGGTCATTACGGCGCAACTTTGTTACATTTTGACCGAAGAGATTTGACCTTTCTATAAGGGGCATAACCCCTGTTTTAGGTTTCTGAAAAGACAAAATCAGCTTTTACTATATAACCAAAGGTCCTAGACCCTTGGGGTCTTCTGTAATGGCATTGGGGACTAATGACCTTGACAAAGGTCAAAAGATCAAAGGTCAAGGTCATGTCCCAGATAGCGAATTTAGTGTTTTTAACCTTATATAAAGCATTTTTAGTGTGTTTTCGAGCGTTTTAAGGTTGACGTTGACCTTTTCAATACATTCTACGTCTGTTGGAACATGTATTTTACATTACAAAAGGAAAGACCTCTCAATTGTTCAAGAACAATTGACAGTTTAATTATTATTCTTTTTCCGCCAAACTTTGACAAATTTAGCCGCGTTAACCGTAAGACGTGTCGCTTTCATGTTCACACTTTGTATCGGTGTCATGAATACCTATCTGGAACTCACCCTGTTAGTCGAAATATTTTGTCGGTTCGGAGTTATCCCTCCGAAACCCAAAAACCTTGTTATCGTTCCAACACCGTAACCGTAATAGGTAGAAAAAAAACGAAGGGTGAAATTTGTTCAGGACCTGACCCTGGTTCTTCGTTACATTTGGATCGAAAAGATTCAACGACTCATTGGTAGGGTTATGCCCCTATGGAAATTAAACGTTGTCGGTTGGACACCAAAACTCAGAAACCATAAGTCGTAGACACCTGGGATCTTCACCAATCATCATCAATTTATGTATTTTCGAAAAATACCTCAAGGTCAAATTTGTATGTTGACCTTGACCTTTGACCTAACACCTTGTTATGGGATAATCTCAGGAACCATTATACTTACAGAAGTTTTAAATAGTGGAAAATGTTTGGATCATTATGGCGCAACTTTGTTATATTTTGACCAAAGAGATTTGACCTTTCTATAAGGGGCATAACCCTTGTTTTAGGTTTCTGAAAACACAAAATCAGCTTTTACTATATAACCAAAGGTCCTAGACCCATGGGGTCTTCAGCAATGACATTGGGGACTAATGACCTTGACAAAGGTCAAAAGGTCAAAGGTCAAGGTCATATCCCATATAGCGAATTTAGTGTGTTTAACCTTATTTAAAGGATTTTCAGTGTGTTTTAAAGCTTTTCAATACATTCTACGTCTATTTGAACATGTATTTTACATTAAAAAAGGAAAGACCTCTCAATTGTTCAAGAACAATTGACAGTTTAATTATTATTATTCTTTTTCCGCCAAACTTTGACGAAGTTAGCAGCCTAAACCGTAAGATGTGTCGCTTTCATGTTCTCACTTTGTATCGGTGTCATGAATACCTATCCGGAACTCACCCTGTTAGTCGAAATATTTTGTCGGTTCGGAGTAATCCCTCCGAAACCAAAAAACCTTGTTATCGTTCCAACACCGTAACCGTAATAGATAGAAAAAAACCGAAGGGTGAAATTTGTTCAGGACCAGACCCCGGTTCTTCGTTACATTTGAATCGAAAAGATTCAACGACTCATTGGTAGAGTTATGCCCTATGAAAATTAACCGGTGTCGGTGGACCACCAAAACTCAGAAACCGTAAATCGTAGAGACCTAGGATCTTCACCATTCATCAACAATTCATGGGACTTTCAAAAATACCTCAAGGTCAAATGTGTATGTTGACCTTGACCTTTGACCTAACACCTTGTTATCAGAACAACTCAGAAACCATTATACTTACAGAAATTTTAAATAGTGGAAAATGTTTGGGTCAGTACGGCACAACTTTGTTACATTTTGACCAAAGAGATTTGACCTTTTTTTAAGGGGCATAAAGCCTGTTTTAGGTTTCTGAAAAGACAAAATCAGCTTTTACTATATAACCAAAGGTCCTAGACCTAAGGGGTCTTCAGCAATGACATTGGGGACTGATGACCTTGACAAAGGTCAAAAGGTCAAAGGTCAAGGTCATGTCCCATATAGCAAATTATGTGTTTTTGACCTTATTTAGAGGATTTTCAGTGTGTTTTAAAGCTTTTCAATACATTTTACATCTATTGAAACATGTATTTTACATTATAAAAGGAAAGACCTCTCAATTGTTCAAGAACAATTGACAGTTTAATTCATCCTATATTTATAAAGTAATCTTCAATATAACCTTCTGACAGTGATCACCTCAGTTTGTCCATTTAATTCATCCTATATTTATAAAGTAATCTTCAATATAACCTTCTGATAGTGATCACCTCAGTTTGTCCGTTCAATTCATCCTATATTTATAAAGTAATCTTCAATATAACCTTCTAACAGTGATCACCTCAGTTTGTCCGTTCAATTCGAATTGTGAAGTCATGCCAGGTATGCGATACGAGTTTTGCTATGCGATACGGGGTATGCGATACGGGTTTAACCATGCGATACGGGGTATGCGATACAGGGTAGGTGATACAGACTGGAAAAAAGAACCTTTATTAGATATACAAAATTGCGTATTTTGTACTAAACATATGATAAATATCTTTATTACCAAGGTCTATATAAACTATAGGTATACAATTATATCAACATCAATAATACATATAATACATCTATAAATACTATATTATCATTACTTGGGATGGACCTACATGTATAACGAATTAGATGGGAATAGAATAATCAAACATGTTTTGATTTCTGTTCTTGTTTTAGTTACCTCTTTTAAAAAAAAACGTTTCTCAGCTATTTATTTCTGCTAGACATGTTTGTCCGTTCAATTCATCCTATATTTATAAAGTAATCTTCAATATAACCTTCTGACAGTGATCACCTCAGTTTGTCCGTTCAATTCATCCTATATTTATAAAGTAATCTTCAATATAACATTCTGACAGTGATCTCCTCAGTGTGTCCGTTCAATTCTTCCTATATTTATAAAGTAATCTTCAATATAACCTTCTGACAGTGATCACCTCAGTTTGTCCGTTTAATTCATCCTATATTTATAAATCAATCTTCAATATAACCTTCTGACAGTGATCACCTTAGTTTGTCCGTTCAATTCATCCTATATTTATAAAGTAATCTTCAATATAACCTTCTGACAGTGATCACCTCAGTTTGTCCGTTTAATTCATCCTATATTTATAAAGTAATCTTCAATATAACCTTCTGACAGTGATCACCTCAGTTTGTCCGTTCAATTCATCCTATATTTATAAAGTAATCTTCAATAGAACCTTCTGACAGTGATCACCTCAGTTTGTCCGTTCAATTCATCCTATATTTATAAAGTAATCTTCAAAAGAACCTTCTGACAGTGATCACCTCAGTTTGTCCGTTCAATTCATCCTATATTTATAAAGTAATCTTCAAAAGAACCTTCTGACAGTGATCACCCAGTTTGTCCGTTCAATTCATCCTATATTTATAAAGTAATCTTCAATATAACCTTCTGACAGTGATCACCTCAGTTTGTCCGTTCAATTCATCCTATATTTATAAAGTAATCTTCAATATAACCTTTTGACAGTGATCACCTCAGTTTGTCCGTTCAATTCATCCTATATTTATAAAGTAATCTTCAATATAACCTTCTGACAGTGATCACTTCATACTTCTACATGTATTTGATGTTCTTTTGTCAAAGTTTTAGTATTGGGATCAGTTTGAAATGCATAAATCTACATATAGAGTCAACTGGAGTTGTTTCACAGAATCATTCTTTGGCGTAAAAATATCAAAGATTATAAGTATTAATAGAAATTTTTTCCCGAAAAAAAAGCAGAAAATTTACAGTAGCAAACTTACTTTTTAATACATCATTATACCTTTTGTCTAACTTGGTCTACCTTGTCAGAGGTACAAGTTGATGGGCGCCGGTATAAGTTATGTAAGACACTCAGTGTGTGATAAATGTAAGACTTAGCTTGCAACAATTTACCAGCTCTTACTGTCATAAAGCTGGGACATTCCTACATGAACATAAATGAATGCAGTGATTGTATTTATACTTGTATTGATTAAAATCTGTTTGTTATTCATCTGACAGTTCCATAATGCTGTACTGGCAAACACTACTGAGTACACATAAGCTGAAGATGACAACCGGACCTTTCCTCTTGACCGACGCTATTTTTGAAATTTACTGAGAGGATCACGAGATGTTAAAGTATATATAGATATATATATTACATGTACATGTATGATTCGATACGGCATCGTTCATTTTATTGATAAGTGCAGTTTCTATTGAAGCACCATGTATTAAAGAAAAACTTAACGTCAATTTACCAGCTCCCACTGTCATAAAGCTGGAACATTCCTACATGAACATCAATGAATGCGGTGATTGTATTTATACCTGTATTGATTAAAATCTGTTTGTTATTCATCTGACAGTTCCCTAATGCTTCACTGACAAACACAACTGAGTACACATTAGCTGAAGATGACAACCGGACCTTTCCTCTTGACCGACGCTATTTTTGAAATTTACTGAGAGGATCACGAGATGTTAAAGTAGATATATTAATTAGATTGGCCAACATTGACGAAGGCAAGAAAGTATTAACTTCCGTTGATACCTGAGTTGGAATATCAGTTTTCAATTTGGTAAAGATTTATAATATGAAAACGGAAATGTGCGATATAATAATTCATGTTAATTTCTACTATCGAAAACGAAATGTAGGCAGATCATACAAGATGGGATACTCTTATTAATTAAATTATGCGTAATGATACATACGAGGTAGGAACACGATTCGATGTCTCAATATAAATCTCAAAGCTAGGCTGTAACTATCTTGAAACATAAAATTCTAGAAGAATAGAAGGGATATGACGTATTAATTATCGACAGAATAATAATTATAAAAACCTTTGATCACACAGGCGGCAGAAAATAGAAAATGTTAAAAATATGAGTTCATATATTACAGTTTGTGTTTTTGAATGGAAACATAATTTTAGGATCGAACATATGAGACAACAGAATATGATGTTCATGTGTATACAGAATAAATTTTATCACATGAGAATTGGAATAATTGCATTTTGCTGGAACTCAATAGTTATTCTGTTTCTTACCATTTAATAATAGATTATCGTTGATCATCTCAATGAGATTGATTTTCTCGCTTGAGCCGGTATGGCGAAAGCGAGAAAAGCAATCGAGTGTAAATCTGATATAAGGCGATTATCAACGTAAATATGACCAATGTGTATGTTTAGTACACTTTTAATTTCAACTTTAGAATTGATAACGATTCATAATTTAAGATGAAGTATTTCCTCAGAAATTTTTTTTTTTAGTTTTGCTGATAAAACATCGGTTTTGATATACACAAGATCACTGGAATTCATTTTCACGCTTATATACATTGCACTTTCTTTTCTCGTTTGTACATGTACGTTTCTCAAGTTGAAGAACACGTACACTTGGTTGGATATGAAAATAACCAAAAGCGATGGTTTTACTTGTAGTAGGCATTGACATTTAAAGCTTGTGTCCCTGAAAAAGAAAATCAAAGCCTAGTTAAGATCAATACAATATAAAATGTCTAATTAAAATCACTAGAATATAAAAGTCAGTCTTGTTATCTGTGTTGAATTATTTACAAGGTGATATAATTAAAATGATATCTTCTTCAATTAATTTCTTATTTGAATTCTTCAAAAACTCGAAACATTGGTTGTTGAACCCAAAAGATTCATAATTGTTCAGGAGCATGACTGAAACTTATTGGTTAAGTATAAGCAATGACTTAAATACAATTTCATTGGACGAAACAGAAATACTAAATTGTACTAAGTTGTTTTTGATGCTATCGAGGCTACCGTGATAACACAAGAGCACTACTAGACCTAAGCTACAACCATAAACGATCTAAGTGAATTTTTCATTTATATACAGCCCCCCCCCCCTTTTATGTTATACAATACAGTAAAAGGTAAAATATTGTGCCCCATAACACCTATTTATTTTTTATTATAAGACTTAATAGTTAATAAAAGGTTATTTGACAGATTTGAAGTAGATTCTTGATTTTCTTTCTTTTGATTTGAGTCCCAAATAATATAAATACAACTATTAGGTAAAAGTCCGATTCAGCCTTTTACCGTCATCTTTTAAAAATCAAATATCACGAAAAGGAGCTCTATGACCTATCAATATTTTTAACTTATTTTGATCCTAAACTATTACTCTTCCAGCTTATAGTATCAATTTTAGATTCTTGATTTATTCAATTTTACCTAAGATCCTTAAACTCTTACTCATAACACCATTATTAATTTTCATTTTTATTAAAAGATATAGCTTATGTAAAGATAGATTTGTATTATATGGAGAACTACTTTCATAATTGTTGTATTACATAACTTTATACAGACTGCAGATGCAGAAAAACAAAACACGAAATTCTTCTCCGAGGGAAACATTAAATGTTGCTTCACCAATAAACGGTTTAATTCTTTATTTTAATCCCAAAAATGACAAAATAAATCTTTAATGATGACAAACCAAATCAAGTTTCACGATATAAATGTTATATAATTGCATTGGGATCTACTTTTTGTTTCGTTCCTAAATATTCTTCAAGACATGTCTTAGCAGAAAGTTCATGAATCAGGATTATGTCAATAAACGTCTGATCCTTTTTCTAAAACAGTTTATAGGCAAATATCAAGAACTTGTCCCGTATCAACTTCACACATAATATATGATGGTCTTGAAGTCTAATTATAGATGCAAGGTACTAACGTCAATAGTGTTCTTTGTCTATTCTATAATTTACTTTTTATACATCCTACCATTGTGTTAATGTGCTATGGTCATTGTTATATTCTTGTCTTCATATTTGCTTATGCACTGTGACTATAAGCTATTTTGTTAATCTTCTTTAAAAAGTTATTTTTGTTTATAGAAAATTTTAGATTATTACACCACGTTGACTGCTGTATCTCAATTTTTTGACATGTTTACTTAATTTTTATGTATTTTGATTTGCTCACACATAGTTGTCAATATAATTGAATGCTATATGACTGTCTTATTATAAGTGAGATCTTAACGTGTTATGATGTCCTTAATTTTTCTTTATAGATAATTACCCTTACTGCTTAGTCCACTTCTTGGTAATATCCTTTTTGGTGTGGTTTTATTTTTGTTTTTGCATCCCGCCAATGTTTAGATATGCTGGTGGTAATGTTTTTTTTATTCTTGTCTTACATTTTTGCTTTGTATGTATGTTTGTTTTTCTTTTTAGACATATTTGTGTGTTTTATAGTGATTAAGATTATCATAACACAATGTAGACTGATGTACTTCTATTTTTGACATTTTTACTTATTATGTCTGTTTGTTTATTTCACACATAACTGTAATAGAATATTAATTTAAATTGAAAAATAGTCATTTTCATTCGTTTGATGTGTTTAAGCTTTTGCCATTTTATTTGGGACCTTCCGTTTTGAATTTTCTTCGGTGTTCAGTATGTTTGTAGTTTTATTTTTTTATAAAGTTGCAGAATGTTTTTTTTTCTATTTATGTACAGAATCATATATCCAGAAACAATTTCATTCAAATATTTAATACGCGAAAATGTCTTATTAATTTTAAAACATTTTGTATCAAATCGAATTAAATACGCTGACGAATCTAAATTTGAAATATGACATATTGTCTTAACCAGCAAAAACAATCAAAGTCTAAATCAGCTGTTGAAGTGCATTTCATTAGAAAAAATATGAAAGCTTGACAATATTTCAAAGATTTATAATTCTAGAACGTGTTTCCTGTTTCCTTACTATGAAAATATAAGATTTATTATCAAATGCATTGTATAACTCGGAATTTGTAATTGTAGAACTCGTTTAAATATTCTCAGTCAAAAAGTCCCTGTTAACAACACGGTTTCTTATCACAAACCCTAAAAGAACTATTGACAACGGTTTCCATAATTTTTTTTACATACACGATGCACTTTAAATTACAAGAAACAAGACATTGACAGGTTAGAATATTCTATTCAACCCATTTCTCTCTCTCGACCTGTCTCTCGACCACTCTCTCGATCAAACCTAGAACGTCATATGTCTGATTTGATTTTCATATAAAGACGACTTGGCACATCTTTTATACTATTCGGTTTTTAGTTCCTATACGACTAATAAATTTATGTGGGTATCAAACTGTATTAAAATTCCAGAACCGAAAACTGGTGAGAGGTATTCAGACGAAACTCGCGACAGATGTAATAATCGTAATTAGCTTTCTTCTTCTTTAGGTTTTCAGTAGTCCTTCATTATCTGAAGATTAAATACTGTTTTGCGCTGCGTGGCCTATATATATATATTTACAAAAACACAAAAATAATTGAAAATGAGTTTGGAGTGCGTAAATGAGTTTTTGCAACCTTTGTTCAGTTGTTACAACTTGTTGACATCACCTGCGCAATTGTCAGTTTTGTGCTGACATAAAAATATCTTATATATAGCTCTTCAACTTCGTATTTTATTTTGCCTTTTTCTTTTTTTTTTTCTTTTTTTTTTTTTTTTTTTTTTTTTTTTTTAACTTTTTTTGATTCGAGAGTCCTTTGTAGACGAAACGCGCGTCTGGCGTATATACAAAATTTAGTCCTGGTATCTATGATGAGTTTATTTATTTTAATTTTCTGTTCACTAAATATAAAATTATTCAAATTATTAAGATTTCTACAAATTTAATGGATAATCTCTATCAGATTTGGAATTTGTTTAGTCTGTAGTGATATTCAATTTCATACTTTTGCTCATTATAACATGAGTAAACAATAAGATTTTTTTTTAAAGATATTAACAAATGTAATGCAAACCAATGTTTAAATGAGTAGAGTGCATAGTATGTCAGAATTATGTCTTTAATCATATTGACATCCAACGGATTTAGTGTGTAGATGTCATAAACACTAAGCATGATCATTATAAGACAGTTTCTCATAACTTTTTTTTAATTGAAAAAGTAAAAAGGACATTGCCTTGGAAGAGTCCTAGATATGTTAATGCCGTAAAAGGCTATCGAACATGTAGAATGAATTGTTTTTACTTTTAAACAAGATACTACATGTAGGTTTATGATAGTTTAGATACTAGTTATTACTTTTAATAGGAAATTTGTTTAAGACAAGCAGCAACGAAAATCATCATCAAAAAAGGAATAATTGAAAAAAAAAAATATTTACGGAAGTATGTTATAATTGCAGGCACAATGCACTGTGTTGGTGGAGGCTAACTCATATTTGTAATGATTTGATTCTATTAGAAGCTTTGGAATGTTTTGTTGTGTTTATCTTTGCCACGCCTTTTATTAAATATCCACGATAGTAATTCTACTAATAGCACGGCATCAAACGCACAGTGCCACAATTGTCTACAAACGTGACAAAGACATAAAAGAATAATCATGGATTTTGTCAAGAAAGTACGGAAGCCGATAAGGGCCATTCAAAAAAAAAATTATGTCGTAATTACGACGTAGCATGTCGTAATTTCGACATAACATGTCGTTATTACGACATCGCTTTGTCGTAATTTCGACATAACATGTCGTTACAACGACATCGCTATGTCGTAATTTCGACATATCATGTCGTAATAACGACATCACTATGTCGTTATAACGACAAAGCTATGTCGTAATAACGACATGGCTATATATAAAAGAATATGTATTATGATTGCCAAGAGACTAAATGACACAGAAATTAACAACTATAGGTCATCATAATGCCCCCAATAATTAGAAAAGCCCCACATAGTCAGCTATAAAAGAGGGAGATACCAGAGGGAGAGCCCCCGAAATGCTGTTTGGCAGACAGTGTTATTAATTAATTATTAGCTCCCTTGGTAAACTCTAAATTTCATATTCAATGTATTTCATTATTAAATAATTTACATGAAGCTTAATAAGTATATATTTGTTAATTGCATAGATTTTGCTATTTGAATTCATTGGTTAAAGATATTTATTTATATTGTAAAGTTTAATATTTGCATCGTCGCAAAATCTTTGGTTACCTTCTTTGAATAGATTCAGTGAGAAACTTATATATTTTATAGATCCCATATGATTAAACCGACCGAGTATGTTAGGCGTAACAGTCATTCAAACCAAGGCAAGTATAGCTAACCATCTCCCTTTAAATAAGTGCAAACTTCAAGTCTCTTTGTAATAAGGTTGAATTGAAGTATTGATTGCTCTATTTCTACATTCAAACGGTGGGCACGATGTTCCTACAACGCCTAGAATTTAAAACAAAATCTTCGAAATTTCATCCGCAAAACAAAATAAAAATAAACGAAAACACGAAACAATATTGTAACAAATTCAGTATATGTTTTAAATTATGTTTTTGCAGCTCATGATCATATACTAAGTAATATCTAGTATATTTGAGGATTAAAATAAGAAAGCTATGTGAAAAAAACGGATGTCCAACGTTACATTTATGAAAAACTGTTTTAACTCTTATGTATAGTGATCCTATTTCTTATTCTCTGATCTTCTTGATTCTTGGCAGGAACAACGACATGTGTTGGTTCTCTGTGCCGTTAAAGCCGTTATTTTGCCAAACATTTGACTCGATGGCTGCAAATTAAGCTGGAATAAGAACAATGTCCAACGACGTTTTTCATTAACTCAACGACTGAAAGTGAATTTTATAAGTAGATATAGCAGAAAATGAATAAAAAGAGTAAGACAATAATAATATCTAACAAAAGTACAAATATTTGCCTCATGTGAGTTCAAATATTGCTGATTCAATAAAATCTTCTCTACACAGTCGTTTTTCAAACGGTAGTCATTTTGTCCAAGTTGATATTTCATTTTTCAAAGCAGTTAACGCGTATTTTTGATAATTTATAAAAACAAAAGTTAGATACACGAAGAGTAAAAAATGCCAAGATTCTTTTCTTATTACCTACACATTTGGTTCTAAAAGGAATAAAATGCTTCCACACATTACAAAACGGTAGCCAATTTGTCCAAACGTCTGAAAACGTCTAAAATCCTAAAGACGCTAATTTCCGACGTTACATGTGCTAAAGTTTCAATTAAATGTTCATGATAATTAAAACAAATCGTGTTATGAAATTTGGAAAAAGAGGTTGATGATTGCTGCCGAAAAAAAAAAGAATAGTGCATGTTGCTATAGACTCCGCCCGGAGACATAGGTTCGACACAGGTTATTTTGCAATTTTTATTAATCGTTTATAGCTTTTAACGATTTATTTAAAAGAATTGGGAAATGGGGAAAACATCCCATTTCATGAACTTCGTCCAACTTTTGCAAAGACAAACTGGAGACACCAAGACAGTCCTCTAAATGTAAAATACGAATTGAAATTTATGTTACGGAAGTACTCCGAAAAAGATCATTTAAAGTCGTCACTTCAGTAAGGTGCAATCACCAATATTAAAAGACTTAATACCAGTTCACGGAATGTTTTACTTCGCGATTTGTCCTGCTATTCATGTTATAACGGTCGTGATGAAAATAATTCCTGTACTAGCGAAGCCGGAACTTTTCATCAATATAAACTTGTGCATGAAATGGAGGTAATTGAAAGACGAATCCCAAACAGCGACGAAAACCGTTTCATCGAATTAATAAAAACCCGGGATTATATTTGCCGTTTTCGCGGACGATCAAGGAGTAGATTACTATATTTTAGAATGTATATCAGAAGTTAAACGCTATAGATGACTTGGGAAATAAAGCCAAGGTTCAAGTAATTGAAGGGGTGTATTTCGACAACTTATGTGCCAGGGAAAATACAATTCTATTCAAATTTAACCAAGGGTAAAAATGTTCGATTTACTTGCAGAGTGTCAGATATATTTGTATTGGCTGAATTAAGATATAGAAATTTTACAATGACAGATGATATGCACCTTGAAAGTTATACATCCTAAAAAAACAAAAATATGGAAAACCGTATACATGTACTTCCGTCCCATCTTTCCTTTCTACATTACTTGCGACAGTACTGCATTTTTAGTTGAAATAACTTAAAGGGTAAACATTATTAAATCGATTTCCACAACTCGAGGTAATTTTTGATAAAATGACATTACAAAACGAACAGAACCAGAATCAACCAACAATACAAAAAACAGAATAAAACTTGCAAAATTAAACCAGGTCAAAAACCCTCTTCGACGCCGTATGTTAAAGTGTAAAGTCGTGTTGTCGTGTTGTAGGAATATCGTGCCCAACGTTTGAAAGTAGAAATTGAGCTTTCAATACTTTAATTCAACCTTATTACAAGAAGCAGCCTTGAAGGTTACGCTTATATAAAGGGAGATGGAATGCTTGGCATGCTATATCAGTCCTCATAATTTCCACGTCTTACTTGTTTATTTCAAACTTGTCTGACTGTACAGCCCTTCCACGGCAGGTAACTTATAAAATTTAGACGGGATTTAAAAATATATAAGTTTCTCACTGAAGGTATCCAAAGAAGGTAACCAAAGATTTTGAAACGATGCAAATATTAAACTTTACAATATAAATAAAAAATCTTTAACCAATGAATTCAAATAGCAAAAGCTATGCAATTAACAAATATATACTTATTAAGCTTCATGTAAATTATTTAACAATGAAATGCATTAAATAAGAAATTTGGAGTTTTACCAAGGGAGCTAATAATTAATTGATAACACTGTCTGCCACACAGCATTTTGGGGACTCTCCCTTTGGTATCTTTCCTCCCTCTTTTATAGCTGACTAATCGGGGGCTTTTCTAATTATTGGGGGCATTATGATGACCTATAGTTGTTAATTTCTGTGTCATTTAGTCTCTTGGCAATCATAATACATATTATTTTATATATAGCGATGTCGTTTTCAGGGGCGGATCCAGGATTTTTGAAAGGGGGGGCGGAAATTTTTAATTTCGCCGAGCGGAGCGAGTCGAAAAAATTTTTGGTACCTTTTTATTCCTAAAAACATAAAATAAGGGTAATTTGCACTATTTAAACGGTTCCTGGCTTGGGGCATGTATATTTTATAGTTGCTGTAAAGTGTAAGGGTTGGACATTTTTTATGCTGTATCCTCCCTATTAATTCTCTATCATAAAATGATAGTATTGATCCAAAGCTATGTACTGATATATTTGATATAGGTAGGACTTGTCAGTAAAAAATAGACAAGGAAATTCGATTAAATTTACAATACGACCGACACGAGTTAAAAAAGACAAACAAGCAGTTTTTATCCAAATGTTTGATTGATATGTTTCACCCAACATAACTTAGAGAACCGAAGTGAGGGGTTCCAAATTCACCAAAGATTACGAAAGTGTCTGAAATGACAACGAAGTTAGAATGAAGGTCGACAAATGGAGACCTAAAGGTTACACCCAGCAGGCAGGTTACAGTCTGGTCTTGAAAAAGTATTCAATATATATAAGTCCGGCGAAACAGACATTCCAGTCAGACATGCAAACCCCGGCCACAAAAAAACTACGCCCGTTTTTATTCATCATGTTCATTTTATGCTAAATAATTTTGTTGCAAATTTTCGTTTTTAATAGCAAAAAAGTGGACAAGACTATTGTTTTCAATCCAGATACGGTCAGAATTTTTGTTTAAGGCAAGAATCAGAGTCAATTTTTTTCTTTCTCAAATATCTCAAACTGCCTCCTCAAATCAAATGGTTCGTACATGAGACTTGAAATTTTTCTAGAGCTTATTCTAAAATTGAGAAAGGAAATGGGGAATGGGGAATGTGTCAAAGAGACAACAACCCGACCATAGAAAAAACAACAGCAGAAGGTCACGAAAAGGTCTTCAATGTAGCGAGAAATTCCCGCACCCGGAGGCGTCCTTCAGCTGGCCCCTAAACAAGTCCGAGCAAAGGGGGGGGGGCGTACGCCCTCTACGCCCCCCCCCCTGAATCCGCCACTGGTTTTAACGACATAGTGATGTCGTTATTACGACATGATATGTCGAAATTACGACATAGCGATGTCGTTATAACGACATGTTATGTCGAAATTACGACAAAGCGATGTCGTAATAACGACATGTTATGTCGAAATTACGACATGCTATGTCGTAATTACGACATAAAATATTTTTTTTGAATGGCCCTTATCGGCTTCCGTAAGAAAGCGATGTCTTTAAGAGCAATTGTTTGGATAATGGTTGATTATCCAGTTCCTAACAGAATGGCTAACTGTGAAAAAGCATGGTTCTCGGAGAAGGGTAGTAGTATATATAACATTGAGTGGCAACGTTGTCTTGGTCGTCGGTTCAATTTTTATGAGTCTCACGTGTAGTAGTATGTTGTAAAGAAAAAGAAATCTTTAGTTGCATTGTGCATAAATATTCCTGCGCCTTTTAATACATGTATCATCAATTTTTGACTTTATAAATCGATCAATATTTTACAAATATATTATTTTAAAAACGTTTTTCTGTATACTCGACCGAAAAACGCAAAACCAGCCAACAGTTTGCATGGAAACAAATTATTTCAGAATAACAGGAAGATATAATGCGATTATAGTTAGTAAGAGAAGTTGTGTTGGGAAAAAAACAGTCCTAGCGCGCGTTTGTGACAAGTAAAGAATATGTATATCTTTGTATAAATGACTCAGATCGACAACCGCTCTAAAATAAACGTCCGTTTCTCAAATAAAAAAATTCCAAATCTGATAATGCCGTTTCTCAATCAGGAATATGGCATTTGTTTTTCTTTTGTTCCATTGCTTGATAGCGTTTGGTTTGGTCTGTTTTCATGGACTTCCACTTTTTTAAAATTTGCCTTGGAGCTCTTTCATATTATAATACTCTCTTACAACAGATCGACCTTTATTATTTAAAAAAACTTTGGTTTCGGTTGAACTTGTGTGTCTTATATGATCATACAATGGTATTGCATTTGAAATTACTACATTTGTATCTGTAATAATTGTTTGAAACCGCAAAAGTATGGTAGGAAATACGAATCCAATTACTGTGTCACTTTTGATATTGACTCATTTAGAAGGTTATGCTATTATTATTATCACTTTAGGCATTTTAAAAAAAAGAATGCATCACAATTAACTATATAAGAATCTAATTGTGAAGAAAAACTATGTTCTACGGGAAAAGTTTCCCACAGAAAACAACAGACTATGTCCTGCAATTTAAGATAAACGATATTCTATGTTGCAATAGAGTTCTAAATAGCCTTTGGTTTTTTTAACCATTTTTTTAATCGAATTTGCGTTTAATTCTTGGAGAATAGTTTAAATGACTTTGGAGATATTTCACTTTTAGAACTTCATATATAATATATTTTTAAAGTGTCCATTTATGTACTATGCTTTTTTTCAATTGAAACCAGAACCGTTAGTTTATTCAAAACATACCAAAATACGTCAAAGATAGTTGTACTTTTGCTTTGCGATAATAATAATAATGCGGTTATAAACAAATGGATTTTTCTTAAACTTTAGCGTTTTAGTATTTAGCGGGAAAATGTAAACTGTAGTAAATGATTAGAAGTCTTAGAGAATTGAATCTGATGGGTTAAATACACTGTATCTGAAAAAATGTTTCGGAATATTTGTGTCATTGATGCTCTTCAACTTTATACTTTATTGGCCTATTTAAATCTGTTTTATTCTAGCGGTATAAATTAAAGTATATGTAGACGTATTAAAGTGCATGCCTGAAGCCAGGAACCTCATAAGTAGTTGTATTTTGTAAAGTGTTAAGAGGCTGTGCCAATAAGCATAGAGCTTCAGGTGGAAAGTGAAAAAAATAAAAAATCATCAAACCTTGCTTAAAATAAACATCTTAGTCTTAAAAGATCATACGACAAACAATAATGATCATTTGTGAGGAAAAAAAAACTTTTTTGACAGTTAAATAATGGTTACCATAGAAACTAGTGAATCTGAGACACTATTTGAGGTAAAAAAAACAGGCTATTCCGACATGAAATATAATATTAGAATAAAGAATAGTGGACGTTATTGCAAGTAAATATTTTAGTTATATAACCTTAAATTTATAAGCTAAAAAAACCTTTTCTTAAAAAAAATGTTTATTTATGGTTGCTATGGTAACAGGAAAATCAAAGGGTTCAAGTTTATAAATTTTACACAAAAATAAGCAAAAATAGGGTAGACAATTGAATTTTTATTGGTGGCAGCTACCCAACATTATGCTCTTTCGGAAGCAATTTTGTACAAAAACTACCAATTTCGTCACCTAAAAGGGGTCACTATCATAAAAAAAACCGCACATATGATTTAATTTGTACTGACAAAATAATTGTCGCATAAAAGTGTTTTCAATTGAGTAGAAAAGTATGCATAAAATCTCCATGGCAACCATCTTTTTTGCATAGCAACCTACTGAGGCTGAAAATATTTAATGATGATTTTTAACAAAAATGTACAAAATAAGTAACTTGAAGCCTGCTGGTGATAAATTAAAACACAATAACAGTTAAATTACATGCGTTAAGAGATGCAAAACTTTACTTAGCAACACTTATTCATGACATAAATGCCTAGAAACTAACTGATACTTTACAATACCCACGCTCAATTCATGGATAACAAGCACAATTAAAAAGTATAAATACCTGATAAAAACTAAACTAACATAAAAAGATCAATTATGCATCATGTGCATAATGATCTTATATTGAAAAATATCTTATGTAACACTACTTATTGCATAGCAACCAGCATATGTGGTGTAAAAGAGGGACATTCAAACTCATAATCAAAAATAAACTAACGATGCCATGGCTTTAAACGAAAATGACAAACATGCAATAGTTAATAAAACACAATACAGAAATTAAAGATTAAGCAACCCCAACCCCACAAAAAACTTTGGGGTTATCTCAGGTGCTCCAGAAGAGAATGCTGATCCTGCTCCACATGTGGCACCCGTAATTAAATTATATTATTTCATGATAATTCAACAAGAATCCACTTTATTCGATGATTGTATGCATCCAATCTTTCTTTGAAACAGCAATACGCGAAAAATTGCATAGGCTCTTGTGGGAAGTTGTGACTGGACCAAGATCCAAGTGTAATGGCATACGATATAGTTACAGGGGAGGTAACATTTATTTGACGCTGATAACGTAAAATATTGTTTTCGCGACGTCAAACTGGGAAATATCGGGAAAAGATGTATAATTCGACTGATTTTTATCATTCAAACTAATAACGTTTGTATGAAGATTATTTGTATCAAGTTTTAAGAAAGTGTCAATAATGCATTTTTTTTTAATTTAATAAATAAACAGCAAAAATGCGTTTTTTCTACATTCATGAATATTTGATAAATATGAGTTATTTAAAAAAAAATCATGAATTTAAAGATTTTTTTTATAAAACAGAAATTACAGATAATTTAATGAAAAACAGCTTGTGTTTATCATTTAAAATAAAAAAAAGTTATGTATTTCTTTGAATGGAAAATTAAGTCCACAAATCCAAATTTTGTGCAAACATCTGAAATTTCGACCTTATTTTACTCAAAAAGTAGCACATAAAGGTATATATTTTATTACATATTTGATTTTATCAGGACTGGTATTAATAAATATGCAAATTTCATCAAAATTTCAATATGGGATCAAAACTGTATTGTATGCCCTAAAAACACTTCTCTTTGATTTTTCAATACTAAAGGAGAGAGTGACCATAAATATTTTCGGCCCTCTGCATTCGAAAATAAAGTCATAATACAAGTAAGATTTAAAAATAAGTCAACATAACCAAAATTGGCCAAGGAGATATGGCCTTTCAAATTACATAGACAAACCGATGTTGAATTACTGCCGCTCAATTGCTAATTGCCATTGACCCATAAAGAATTATTGGCCTTTGCAGAAAGTTTTTCAACACTTTTAGTAAATTTTGTATTTTTTTTACAAAAATAGCTCCTGCTAAATATCTGGGCCAAATAAAACTAAATTTGGTCTAAAATTCAATGTCTAATAGCCTGTTGATCTATCAATAAAGTTATCATACTTTTGATAGACTTGTATAATTTTACTTTTATGTTTTTTTTCTGCAATTTCAGGGTTTAAGTAATGGCTTGTATCATACCTCCCTCTGTCATATAAGATTGTCAACAAAAATACTCAATTGGCTTTATTGTAGGGTTGTCATTTCAAATAGAAATTAAAGTGAATATTATTATTTGATCTATTATCTTTTTAAACTTTTTGGATTTAATCTTTACAGAGCCCCGTAGGTGCCATGTAAATATAAAAATTTTGTTTGCTGTAGATTTAAGGTGGTACCTAACACTACAGGGAGATAACTCCGTAAAATCAGCTAAACGTTTTAATAACGTTGTGTTGTTAAGGGAATATTAAGCTTCTCAATGATCAAAATTAGTGTTTGTCAAACTGCTATATAACCAGTGTAATTTTTCTGATAAAATGGTTGGTTTAATTTTTTTTATTTTTTTATATTTTGGTCAAAGGGTCAAAGTAAATGCTTTGTAAAAATTTTAGGAAAATTAAACGAGCCAAATTAATTTTAGTTAAAGTGTTGGGGACCACCTTGATCAGGTGCGCAAAATTCGTGTGCATGACTTTAAAACTGGTGCACACGACTTTTTAAAGCATGTGCATGACGTCTAACGTCATCCGAACAAATTTAAATTGTGCGCATAAGTTTCAAAAATTTGTGTGCATAACTTTCAAAAATATTTCGCACGACTTTCAAACTTGTGCGCTCCTCCTTATTGAATCAGTCAACTTTGAAAGTCGTGGTCACTAGTTTTTAAATGACCGCAAACATTTCTTGGAGTCGTATATTGGTATGGTGTCGTCTTAGTCGCCGCCATCGTCATCAGAAGACACATTTGCTTTCCGGACAATAACTTTGATTTAAGAGAATGGATCTCTATGAAATTTTCCAGATGGTTCAATATCAAAATAGTAAGCTTGGGATTGATTTTCGAGGTTTTGGTACCATCAGGTAAAGAAGAATCGGGGACCAAAAAGGGACAATACGAAGTTTTTTTTGCATTTTCCTGACAATTACTTTTATTTAAGTGATTGGATATCTCTGTAATTCTAGCACAGGGTACCATACTATACATGTTAAGTTTGGGGGTAATAACTCCAAGAGGGCTTAAAAAACTTCTTTTTAGGGGGGTGAGGGTGTCATATATTTTTAGTTTTTTCCCATTGATCATTTCTGATTTATATATATAAAAAAATTAAGTTTTTCGTAATAGTCAGAAATCTTCAATTGAATAGTATTGCGCACTATTGAGAAATATTCAATTGCGCAGTATTGGGCAATATCACAATGTTGCACAATATCAAGAAATCTTCAATTACACAGTATTGCGCAATAGCAAAAAATCTTCAATTTTACAGTATTGCACAAAAATTTTCAATTGCACATAATTGCGTCATAGTAAAATTGCCAAATAACAGAAAATCTTCAATTACACAAGTTGTTGCATTAGCAAGAACTGTTCAATTCCGCAGTATTGCGCAATAAGCAAAAAAAATATCTGATCGTAAATTATTTTGCAATAGCAAGAAATCTTTAATTGAAAATTAAACAATAGTTGGTATAAAAGTTAAAAAAAGAAGATGTGGTATGATTGCCAATGACACAGCTCTCCATAAGAGACCAAAGTGACACAGAAATTAACAACTATAGGTCACTTCAACAATGAGCAAAGCCAATACTGCATAGTCAGCTATAAGAGGCCCTGAAATGACAATGTAAAACAATTCAAAAGAGAAAACTAATGGCCTCATTAAAGTACAAAAAAATACGAAATACAAATATGTAACTCATTAACAAACGACAACCACTGAATTACAGGCTCCTGACTTGGAACAGGCACATACATACATAATGTGGTGGGGTTAAACATGTAAGCGGGATTTTGTCTATTTCAAATTTTAAGATCTTTCGCCACATTTATTATGTGTCAGAAACCTATATCATGTCAAAAACTTGATCACAATCCATTCAAACTGTATCAAACTTCAATAGTGTGTCCAAAAATGCACCAACTGTTCAGTGTGTTACCCTCAGCGGTCGTATCAGGCTGCTATCGGCGAAGCATTTAAGGGACTCCATAAATGATTGACAATCTCTTCATATTTGTAATTTATTTGGTGATCAATCTCTGCATTACCTTGTCCCGCAAAATTGATCAATGTTCTTTCGAGTTGGCATTGATGAAAAGTTTGTATTCTTCGCAAATATATTTTAATCAGAGTTTTTTAAGAGCTAATTCATCAGAAATTAGAGACATCACATGAATAGAAAAGAATGTATGATATTGGAATAAATTTGACCTAAAAATACTTGTATTCAAAACCGTCCCTGATGGGGGGGGGGGGGGGGGGGGGAACCCCGAGGAGATAGGACCTTCAACTGGACTTTGGGTCTAGTTTGGGTTCGTGTGCGATTAAGCTTGGGATTGCGGGATTTACCCTTTCGGGATGAGGGATTTAATTTAAAGTTGGGACCTCAGGATTTATTGTTTTCAAGCCAGGGATTTCGGAATGAGGACCCCTTCTACCCCTACCTCTTTATACTAATACAACAGATACAACATTAATGCAGTTTAAGTTAAAGTTTTAGGTATATTCCTTCTATGGATAGATATCAGTTATAAAATGAGAGAAGAGTCAGTAAAATGACAGATTTTTTGTGTGTATTTTAAAGAGCTCAAATATGGAGTTGTGGTATAATTGCCAATAAGACACATACTCACAAAATACCAAAAACTGATGTGTCTACTATTGGTCTTCTTACAACCTTCTACATTGAGCAAAACCCATACTCTATAGCAAGCTATAAACAATGATAAAAACCAGCAGCATGAACAAATATTTAAAGCAAATAAATTAGAAAACCCATGCATTATTAAGGCTTTAACTATAAACTAAGAAATAATATTTATGGCAGACTTTGAAAATTGAGTCTGAAAATGGGGTATGTATGTCAAAGAGACATTAACTCAACCAAATGACTACCACTGAATCACATGCTCCTGAATTGGGACAGGCACTTACCTTATGTGTGAGGTGAGGGGGTAATTTGTTTACAAGCTTAACCCTACTAGTCTTGAACAATAGTGTAAAATTTCGAACCAAAATGGTTCAGAAACTTCAAGCAAATACCATGTAAATGGACTGATTTTTAAATATCAACAGGTTTTGAATTAAAGATGCTTGACCATAGTTGATATAAAGCAAATAATTAACATTTAGGTTATTCTAATAGGATGTTGTGGGTGCGTTAATTAGAAAAAGAAATTAGATCAATAATTATAGTGAGTTCTAATCAGACCAACTCTGTAAAGTTATCAACTGTTGAACATATAAAAAAATCTCATTTGTGTAATTGGAAAGGTTGGAATAAATGAACTTAATATTTAAAACAATCAAAATCATTTATGAAATTCAGGACTTAGTATTACATTAGAGGGGCATAACCAGGGTTTGTGAAATAAAACAGGGTTTAAATTGTGAATTTTAAATGCCCATTAATTTGGTAAAATTTTTAGACATTTTAAACCAATTTCAAAAAAAAAAAAATTAGCCCCCCCTCTTTTCAAACCCTGAATCCACCTTTATTAGTCCCCAGTACTTGATAATAGGCATACTCCATCTATAAACAGTTATATCATGAAACAAAACAGTGTAATAATGTTAGTAGATAAGCAGTAGGGTGACGCCAGGTCATCTCAAGTCGTCACCCCATATCTGGCACTTCAGAAAACTCAGAAGAAATGGGGAAAAAGGCATTTTTGAAACCGTCAGCAAAAAAATTCTCTTAAGAGTCTACCCAATTTTATTTTTTGGATACGCCCTCTTAAAATCAGGGGGTCCGAAATAGGATTGGGAAAAACACCCAGCAAAATACCTTAATTTACCATTTCAAGAATTTGTTTGATTGAAAGTGCTTTTGGTTGCTTAAATATCTTCGATCAATTATCAGGTGGTATTTTGTGGAAATAAATAACCTGTCCCGAACCGGGAGATGTTGGCTGCAATAGGGAATTAATTTATAAAAAAAGTCCATATCTCATTTACTTGTAATGGCCGTTATTGTTTGTAAATTCATGACGTTTTGTACATGACATTCGTCTATCGTGGAGAAAAAAAAAGGAAGGAGGGCTTTATAACTTTACGAGTTCGATCATTGTGGTTCAAATCTATTCTATTACGGCATACGTTTTACCTCTAGCGAACGCTCTGCCTTATTGTAAAAAGTGCAACTCTAAATTTGTAAACATTTGCTTCAAATTGATCCACTTTGAATCCAGTCGTGAATATGCATGACATATTTGCCACTGGACACAAAGGAGCAATAAATTATCAGCTTCATTTAGTGAACTCATAACTCTTTTGAGAGTGGCTCTCGAATGTTTTTAAGATTGTTTTGTACTTTAAATTAAAACATGTTGTATATATATATTGTGTTCATGTTTGTATTGTACATGTAGAGAGGTGAGACTATAATAAAATATTTGATTTGATTTGATTTGTGATTTATAATAATTTGTCCTCAGTTGATTATAGTGTCAAACAGTTTTCCAATTTTTATATATTTCATTTTTATTTACATTTGAATTTTTATGCGTAAATCTTAGCATTTCTTCCATCATTTTCTCTTTGCATTTAATCTTTTTTTTAATATTAAAAAAAACGTTGTCGTAGTACACATCCGGGGTTATATTGTAAATAATTTCCAGCAAAACTAACAGGGGAGGGACTACATCAGAAAAACAATCTTCATTGAGTGGCAATAACTCATATATTGAAGCATACAATGACGGCTCCCTCGTCTAGGTGACTACATTTGCTGTTTGAAGTTTATTTATATCTCAGACTGGTATAATAGTTGACATAAAACAGTGGCGGATGCAGGAATTTTCGAAAGGGGGGGTGCTAGCCCAGGGCAAAGGGGGGGTGCAGGGGGGTGCAAACATATGTCCCGATTCAAATGCATTGATCGGCCAAAATAAAGGGGGGGTGCGGACCCCCGGAACCCCCCCTCTGGATCCGCCACTGTAAAAGGGGAAAAAATGATAAAAAAGGTTGACAACAATTTATAAAAAAGATTCAACTTATTTTGAGCGTTTCATTTTTTTTTATATTGTCTTGCTGATCGGTTTTGTTATATTTTTTTCATCTACAGTAACTATTGTTCTAGCAAAAGTCACAAAAATGTTGTTAATATCAGCCATGCGACTTATACTTATTTAAAAAGATTAAGCTGACTTTTCTTGTTGTTTACATATTTCAATCATTCAACTCGTGTGTAGATCGTCTTTCCCTCTAATGTTTTTTTTAAGGTAAAGATAGCGTGGAATTCTCACTGCACCAGGCATCTGATATACATTCCTATTATATTTTGATCGGACAAAGCTGAGTATTTATATAACCAATAAGCCAAACGAACGCACCGATTTAGCAAGGTATGCTGTGGAACGGGAGAGATCTAGAGAAGTAAATATTTCTATACCCAAGCAAATCTTGGTTGTGAAGAAAAGGAGATAAAGGTATACATAAATGCGACAGCAACCCAAAGACACAGATAAATAAAAATATTTAGAGTCAACATTCGGTCTTTTTTTATAGAACATTCCGTATACAGAATAATAAGCTCAAAACTGACACATGACTAAATAATAGTTATACGGAGTTAATTCAATATTTTCCGTCAAATATTATATATCCGAAAAGACACATTTGATTTACTATTATAATATTTACCGTGAAAGATAATAATCCCAACAATCACAAGTGTTTGAAAAAATTCACCTGCCATTTTTTAATTTTGATTGGTGAAAATTTAAGAAGTTTTGATATATACTAGCAAAAGAAAAACACTTCACTGTATAATAAAACGGTAAAATAAATAATGATAATGGATGACGACCAGCGGCGAATAAAATTAATATTCAGAACGATTACGTGAAATATAATAAGAGCATTAACCCCGTTTTTTACTAGACTGAAAAGCTGAGTCTTTTTTTATCGTGTAAGTTCACAAGGTATTAGTTTGCAGGAAGAAAAGTCACCCGACCAGGACACATTTCCGACGCTGAGCCGGCCAGTCTGTGCTCTTACTTTATGATGCCACGTGTTAAACGTTGAAATAGAATACCAATTTAATTAACGTCTTCATTTGACCCGAACGCCCCCACACGAGACCGACCAGGAGAGCGGTATAGTGATCGGTAGTACAGAATATCATACCAAAAACTAAAGTACAATACACAATACAGTTTCACAGAATTCTCACAGTTACTAAAGCGAGCTAAAAGTATCTAACCTAAATTGGATGCGTAAAATGATATTGTAAACTACACGTAAACATGGATGATCGACTTCAGGGTAGATTTTATGAATCAAATTAAAAACTCTTGCACCTATTGTACGACCTACCTATTGTTTTTAAAAATTATGTGTTATAGTCATTAATAGGCATGAAATATTTGCTACTGGACTTAAAGAAAACAACAATCAATCAATTTGATTAATATCTCTGTTACAGTACTAGTACTTGGCACACAAAGACAAGATCTTGTAAAATGCTATAATTTACAATTTTCATTTAAATTTTTATGTTGTTTTCTTTTCTTTTCTTTTTTTTTATGGGGGGGGGGGGGGGGGGGTCTCTTCAGTTTATCACATAAATGACTGCTTATTCAAAAGTTTTAGATATTTTTGTACTATTGTTCCTATCTAATGTTGAAATACGATTTATGACATATGTTTTTTTTGTCAGGCAAGGATAATACTAAGAAAGATAAAAGTTTTTTTCAGGTGTTTTTGCTTCATTTAGACACGAAAAGGGAATAACGGACGACTAAATTAAAGTGTTTGTTTTCATATAATATATTGAACTTGCGAATATATCTCACCCAACACGTTTTGATCGGGACAATGAAACCTAGTTCAATACGGTTTTATTCATTGAAGTTTGCATGCATAGTTCTTATTTAAAAAAACCACACAAATAAAGCAAGATCTGTTAAGTAATTGAACTGAATTAACAAAACTAATTATTTTGCATTCGCATGTATCTTAATGTAGGAAAATTACCAAATCAGAAACAAAAGGAACATTTGCCGGATGAATATTGGGAAGGACCTTATGCATCTAGGACTGTCCGATTAAAAGTTCTTAAACAAGCTGTGTAAAAAGCTAATTGTTGGAAGAGTTTACTTACTGTTTTCTAAGGTCTGATCTTTACGATTCTATTTCATGATTACTGACAGATCAAAAACATCAAATATATATAGCATGAACTTGTTGGGCATACTATTCATTGGTCAGTTATAAATGAGGTCTGTACGGCGGTTTTGATTGCTGATTTATTTGTGACGGGATTGCTTCCCTTAGAAAAACTTAGTAGATACTTAGTCAGCCGTAAGCGGTTGAGCTAAGGAAGTACTTCTTTAGCTCAGTCGGTTAGCGCGCTGCCTTGTAACACAGAAGTCCCGGGTTCGAGTCCCGGTGGAGACAAGCAATTTTGTAATGAAATTCGTGCTCTCCGGTTACATATTAAATAAGAAATCGTTATTTTGAAAAGTTGGCTAATAAATAATAATTGACCCCCTAATTTTGTAAAACTTTCATTTGGTGTTTTTTAGATGCTATTTTTTTTTATCATAAATAAATAATTATATGATCTAATGCCATTAAATTGGTCCGTTTTCATTTCAATTTGGTAACTGTTAATTGTATATATCAGTCTGAGTACTGTTTAACTATCATTTAAGTTTAACATATTTAGACTCGTCCAGTTCAGGGAATTAGGTTTCTGCAAGTGCTTTTTATGTACTTTTCATATATTTTTGACGGTTTGTAAGTCAGTAAAAGTTCAATGAATAAGTTAATATTGACATTAAAAGACCTCCTCACAAAAAGGGCTGTTCAAATCCCCTCGCCCTTCGGGCTGAACACCCCCTTTTGTTCGGAGGCCTTTTAATATCAATATTAACTTATCATTGAACTTTTACTATTACAAAATGCGAGTCATCTAAAACTGTTGTATTTGTAAAGTGCAACATACAATGTATTACAGTTGGAGAATACGTCGAAGGAAATGCTCGTTGGTTCCAAAACTGTTTTCTTTCATATGTTTTCTGTTGACTTGTTTTCGGCAGATGTTTACTTAAAACCCAGCCTTACCGTTAAATTAACTTCTTCACCTACAATATCCACACAATGAAATTGCAGGCTAAAGTAATCGTTTTATCATACGCACAATGATTTGTTCCGTCGAATGTCATATGATTACCTATGGTTTCAGCTCTCATGTTTTTGCCTGCTTATGTTTGTTTTCAGAAGAAGTTTCCTTACGAGTCCGTCATTTTCTTAAAATCCAATACCTACGCTATCGAATTGTACGTTCAAACATATTTGTTTAATTATATTACTAACAGATCCATATGGGCGAAGCTCTGACGAGTAAAACAATAAAAACTGATTTATTGATAATGACCAATATCTACTGTACACATTAATTAAACAAAATGACCGCTCCAACTTTAATTACCAATAGTCAATGATAGTCCGGTCATATGACGTCATTCCTGATTTTATTATTGTCAACCTAATAAATACAAATTACAGGACATAAAGGTGTATACAATGTTAATTAATACTTTCATCTTCAATGAAATGATTGAAGTAGAAATTTTGTAATTAGGTTTTCAGGTCAAAAACTCTATCCCATCCGAGACAATCTTAGGATCTTAAGAAACAAATATTTGTTAAAAGTAAATCAAATCAGACTAATCATATATGTCAGTTATTTTCTACACTCAGCAGTGATCTATGTGAAAACAATCTGTGTTTAATTATGAATGAGAAGTGTTATCCGTTGATCTTACCAATTATCCCACTATAATTATATTTATATGGTTGTTTCCCAGACGTGTGTTCTATAAAAATATCTAAGACAAGCTTGATAAATTTCTGATTATAAAGGTAAATAAGTGAAGACGGGATACTACCATACTTAGTAATCTTTTAATATTGATTAAGTGTAATGCAAGTACATTCAACACATCTTGATGAAAGGATGGGGTTCAGTTATTCAAAATTAAGAGAGGAACGGGCTTCCACATATTATGATTTTAAAAAGTTTTCACATAAATTATCTGATGGACCCATGGGACCGATCTTTGCAAAACTTAACGAAATTGATTCAAATCCTGTACTATGCTATTGCAACAAAACAATTAAGAGCCACTGCAAATTATAAGCTAAACTGAAACAGTGGTCTAATAAAAGAAGTATATTCTCTATGTTCGAGATAGGGATTAATAGAGAAGACATAGTACTAAATTAATTGACCGCTTTTGTTTGTGATATTAAGAGTAGTCCTCATATTACAGGAAATGAGTTTTCAAATTCCTTTTCAATCTAAAATGAAGTCTCGTTGACATACGGTTTTGCCGTTTTGTTCTCAAGTTTATCAACTTAAACTTATTTATCAGTTTGTCAAAAGAAAAAGTACCTACCAAAGACATTATACAAAAATTATAAGTTAATCTTCGAATATACTTATTAAGCTTGTTTGTTTATCTATAACTTTGTATGACCGACGAAGTAAATTTTAAGCTATAAAACTATTTAATTATTTCTTATTTTTGATCATTTTGGCAATTAAAGTTTAAACATGGGGAATATGTCAAAGAGACAACAACCCTTCCAAAGAGAAGAAAGCAGCAGAAGACTATCAATGGGTCTTAAACACAGCGAGAAAATCTGTAAATGGAGGTGAGCATCAACTGGCTCATAAACAAAAATGTATACAAAATCTAAAACATATAATTGAACTAAAATAAAAAAGCATACAAATCTAATAAAGGCTTCTGACGTAGGACAGGCGCAACAATGTGGCGGGGTCTAGCATGTTTTTTTTTAAGATCGGACGCCTTCCCCATAACTCTATCCAATGTAGAAAAAGCAAACACTCAGCAATACGCAAAGCAAAACTCACTTTTATAGAACTTCCAGTCTAATTTCAGAATGGTAACAAAAGAAAAAAAAAACAAAATGATAATGATACATACAATATTAAAGGACTACTGGCAGTAACTGGCATGCCAGCTGCAGACCTCAATTAAAACTATTGAAATATTATGGCTTCATCAAATGAAAATCAAGTACAATCCCTCCCTTAAGGGGTTTAATAATCCGTAACTAGTCTGAGGATACATGTGTTTATTTCCAATTCAAAGACCCTATGAGTAAATCAGTATTAATACCAAAATATGCAAATCTTTAATAACATGAAAACATTATCGTAATAAGGAATAAGTCTGTTAAAGGCTTGGTAAGTTTCGACGTCAAGGCCGACATTGTTGGACTTTGTAAAGAATATTATCATAAAAGATTGGATTGGAAATACATGAACGTATAAAAAGTAAATTTACAATAAATACAGAACGCCGATGGAAATTATGAACAGAAAGTCCCTAATTAAACGGCAAAATAAAAAGCTCAAACACATCAAAAGAATGGACAATGACTGTCATATTATTGACTTGGTACAGGCATTTTCTTATGTAGAAGATGTGTGCATGTTGATTTATGTTACGAATGATGTCCTTGTGTCGATAATAAAATTTAGTAAATGTTTTGACTAGTTTGTAACATCGAAACTCCTGTTGTAATAATTTTTCAGTAATACAGATGTATCTTTCGCTAAAATCTGATACATTGTTACATAAACAAGCGATTCATACAATTTGAGATACATAAGCACCGTCAGATGACGTCAAAGGTACGTCAACATCTAAAAATTGATAATTAACAATAGGAAATAAAAATCATATCTCATCATAAATTTTGATATTAAGCTTTCCGATAAAGATATTGATAGAAAGATTCAGGAAAGGGCAGTGTACATTATTAGTATTAGCTTCATTTAAAGTCAGTTCAGGATAAATCTAATTAGTGTACATTCTGAAGTCATCATTATTGAAAGCTAACATTGAATGTATCATCCAAATATCTAAAAGTGATATTAATTTTTATATCAAATTGGAATTGCTGGTTATAGTCATACACTGTAACTCCTTACAAAATAGATAATAACAGGTCAATAATAAGTGGTGCACAGTTAGTTCCCATTTAGATACCGTCAACTTGAACGATATACGGAATTTCAAAACCATACAAAAAATTCAAGGGCAGTTATAGTATCAAGGCAGGTCTAATTGACATACTAGTAGTTCTTGTTTTCGTTGCTACTATAAAACATGATATAGAAGAGGTTGAACACAGATGTTCCCATTCTGAATTTTAAAGGGCTATGTCATTTAGTTAGATGCGGGATTTGTTACTTTATCATAAAAGTAGCATTTTGCCTTCAGTTGCTTAATTTGCATTAAGCCTTCAAACTTCTTGAAACCCCGATCGTATGGGCGCACTAGACTTTAATCTTAATCAACTAGAATTGTTAGTTTTCATACCAAAATTTGGTGATTTTCTCCGCGAACTCCAGTTTCCTCCAGCCATAAAAACTGACTACTGTTTTAATTAATTATTTGTATGTTTTCGCTGTATAGCTGTAGCATCAAATTACTTCCGTATTTCATTTATTTTGGGGAATCCCCACGACACTTGACTAAGGCATACTTCATACAAAAATAATGACTGCTATATGGCACCTGACATTTTCTCTGAACATAATATATACGGTTACCTTTCTCAAACATTTTTTTATTTTGGTTTCATAAGTGTTCAGTAGTGCTTGATTTACTGAAGCCTTTTATGTTTTATCCGAATATAAAAAAAGATCAAAACAACAGGTGTATTAATTAACCTGGTTTGAATATGATTGATATCAGAAGTTTTCCTGGTATGTCAGGAAATTAATATCTATATTGATGCAAAGTTAAATTGAAACAACCGGAAAACAAAGACATTTTTTCTGACCAATACTTTATGGCCTTCTTCCTGCTAAGTACGCATTGGCCGATATCGTGTGAACGTCTGGCAATTGACTTATTTTACTGAAAACAAAACAATTCAACATGATCTTGATATTGATTTAAATTGGTCAGAGACATGTATTCAGAAATATAGTAATGTATATATATCTGATTTGGTTGAATCATCGAACATTGTAATATCAAATAATGACCATCATTGAAATGCATCACAATTTTACAGAACTTATCTGTTGTGTCGTTGTTCACCTCTTATATTTAATGCGTTTCCCTCAGTTTTAGTTTTTTCCCCGATTTTGTTTTTTGTCCATAGATTTACGATTTTTGAACAGCGGTATACTACTGTTGCCTTTATTTATCCCTTTTCTTGACTTTTAAAATAATTTTAATGATATTGGAACTTATAATTTTTGTATTTTTTAGACGAAACGTGCGTCTGGCGTATCAAATTATAATCCTGATAACCAATTAATCTACTTATACGAGGATATGGTTTAATAATTATATAGATGAGAGCATATTTGTATGAAAATTTTAGAAGGTTCAGATTACATAATGTAAGAAAAATGTGTAATAGAAATCATGGTTTAAATTATAAAATAGAATGAAAAAGTTTCCGTAATTTAAAAAAAAAACATAAACAAATTATTTGATCTATGAAGACGGTACAAAGTAATACGTTAAAGTTTGATTCTTGAACATGACATATTCTGAATCATTAGTTGTTAATGCTTTTAACTATCTTCGGTTTTCAACAAAATGATGTATCGTATGTTCAGCTGTAGATGGTCCCGATAAGAAAATCGTAAAACACTTATCTTTCAGGAATATGACGGTTATTATACATTCGTTTGATATGTTTGAGCTTTCGTTTTTGCCATTTCTTTAGAGACTTTCTGTTTTGGATTTTCGTCGGTTTGGTATTTTTGTAATTTTACTTGTAAGCAGGGATTAGGATAGTAAGACTTTTTATATAAATCCTTATATTAAGTACTCTTTTACATAAGGTATTTTGTGTCTTTAGTCTGATTATTAGATGTGTTTTGTTGTGTCAATCTAACAGTTAATCCCTTTTCAACCAATATTTTCGTTTATTTTTATTTACTTCTGATACATTTGTACACCACTGTCCAACAAGTAGGTTTTGTCAGTGTTGCACATTCAAACATGCATGTTTTTATCGATATAAATATCGTTGTTGTTGACTTTACAAGAATATAGACGTTACGCACAGTGATACGTTCGGATTAAAATTACGTTATAAAATGAGTTGAGAACAGCAACAATAGTAAACATGACTGCCGATACAATTATAATGCACAAATAAAGACAACGGTAGTATACCGCTGTTTAATAGGGATAAATTGGTTAAGCGAAAACAAACTAAAAACGAGAGAAACACAACAACTAAGATGAAAACAATGTAACGACAGAAACACTGAACTGATACAAAAACAAACGCCAACATGCATAGAAACGGACTATTTGAAAACAACTTATTACCGACTTTGTACTGAACAAAAGACACCATTTTAAACCCTATATTTTATCTTTTGATTTTACTATAAGCAATGCACCTTAAATATAGATAAAATATCGTACAAATAGAATGAAATTCAAAACAGTGTGGCTGTGGCCATTGATTGACACATTAAATTCATCCATTGACTGGGACAATTTACGTGAACGTTTGTCTGTAACGACCACTGTTCACGACGTACCTACGATAGATATTTAAACTGTGGGGTCACAAAAGGTTTCTTAACGCCTTTAATTATAAAATAATTCGAAAATTATTCAGGAATAACCTTTGTGTTTTGATTTATATAATTGGTATAAATCAAAACATCGTGTTATTTCTGATTAATTTTTCGAATTACTTTATTAAGGTGTTGAGAACCTTTGGTGACCCCATAATTGAAGTATCTTTAAAAAGTACATAGTGAGCAGTAGTCGTTACATACAAACGTTCACCTAAATTGTCCCAGTCAATGGATGAATTTAATGTGTCAAGCAATGGCCACAGCCACACTGTTTTGAATTTCATTCTACCTATATTCGTAGTTGATATGCATCAAACACCTACTTTTTCCTCATTTGTTTATCCCTAATGATTCATAGAAGTGAGAACAAATTAGATTTCAATAATTTATGAATTAGTCAATATCACTTAGAGTTAATATTCGCAGTAACATTGTCAAGTATAATTAACCGTTTTAACACGTTCACTATTAAAGAACTTGTTTGTAAACCGTGAAATTATCTTCTGAATTTATTATGAAATGCAACAAAAATAAGAATAATAGTAAAATTAGATATATAAACAAGGCACCGAATTTGAATACATAATAGATAAGCATTATCTTTCTGATAAATTTCAAAACGATTTCCTATAAAGTAAGTGAAGATACCGTCATGATGTCGTTTTCTGTTTTAAATATGCATATACGCCAACTGCTTTTCGAACCACCTATGCTTACACCCATCACTTTTCTATCGGAAATCTTAATGATTGATATTGTAGATTAACATATGTATACCTCGCGATGCATATGCATGCACCGTGTTTAATGTGTGTGTGATTTGTAATACGTATATGCTAATACTTTCTGCTGCTCTACAGGAATATTGGGTGAATCATTTCGTGTACCGGTACCATGTCATAATTATAAAAAAGAAGCTGTGGTATGATTGTTGAAAAAAACCAACACTCTAAACATGACACACAAAATTAACAACTACAGATCACCACAGGCCTTCACAAATGAGAAAAACCCTCACCGGATACTAAGCTTTAAAAGGCCCAGAATGTAAAACAATTCAAACGTGAAAAGTAAAAGTTTTGCTTATGTAAAAATATGGAACGAAAAACAAATATGTAACACAGCAACAGTGCAAACGACAATAACTGAATTACAGGTTCTTCAAATCAGTTGAAAAAGGCTGAACTAATCAGATGAATACAAATAGAAATACATCTAACAAAAAACGCATCTAGTAGACGTGATAAAATTGAGAAAGGAAATGGTGAATATGTCAAAGCGACAACCACCCGACCATAGAGCAAACAACAGCCGAAGGCAACCAATGGGTCTTCAATGTAGCGAGAATTCCCGCACCCGTAGGTGTCCTTCAGCTGGCCCCTAAAATATGCATAATAGTACAGTGATAATGGACGTCATACTAAACTCCGAATTATACACAAGAAACTAAAATTTAAAATCATACAAGACTAACAAAGGCCAGAGGCTCCTGACTTGGGACAGGCGCAAAATTGCGGCGGGGTTAAACATGTTTATGAGATCTCAACCCTCCCCCTATACCTCTAGCCAATGTAGAAAAGTAAAAGAATAACAATACGCACATTAAAATTCAGTTCAAGAGAAGTCCGAGTCTGATGTCAAAAGATGTAACAAAAGAAAATAAATAAAATGACAATAATACATAAATAACAACAGACTACTAGCAGTTAACTGACATGCCAGCTCCAGACCTCAATTAAACTGATTGAAAGATTATGTCTTCATCATATGAATATCAGGTACAATCCCTCCCGTTAGGGGTTTAGTATCTATGTGGTATATATTTGTTTTATTGTTTGAAAATACTTGTCATATATTTTTGTTTATAAGGTCACTGAATATACAGAAAACAGTAGATCTCGGTTTTTTTCTAAATGTAGTTACCATGTAGATACATGTACATACACATTAAATGAACGAAGCCAACAATGGTCGAGTTTAAACCCTTGTTTACACCTAGATACTTACACTCCCTTTTAGTTCCGCTTCACTTCATATTTGTAAAACGTATTCTGTTTATACACTATGAAACCGTTATAACAATATGAAGTTCTAGATTTTCTGACAATTGATTGATAATCGACGTTTTATGTCGAAACCACTTGACTTATTGTCTCAATAAACTCTTCTAAAGCCAATACTTGTTGCATAATTAAGGGTTCCTTACAGAAAAGACTAATATAAAGTACATTAACACTTTAATTGCTCAATGATTACAAATTCTAAAGCAACACTGCTTAATATGGTGTATATCATAAAATAAAAGAACTTTTATCAAACGTCACAAATACTATGGAGTCACTTTCAGGATGGACGGAAACACAAGGTTATTCACCTTCCACACATTCTATTACACATCGAGCTGCTGTTATCTTTTTATAAATCTGACAATAAAATATAACAATGTAGGATGAATATCAATGGACTGTTTGTACTTACGCAGCAGACGATGTAATCATAGTTTTTACTTTTTATCAACCATGTAACTATGTAAATAAAGCCATGCAATACAGATATTATCTTCTATTATCAGCAAATTAATGTTTTGAAATCACTTGCAGTTTCTTTTGTTGTCCTTTTGTGTTGCTATATGGTTTTTTTTTTTAAAGGGATCAACTGGGAAATATAAAATAGAAATACGCCTAGTTCTAAAAAAGAATACACATTTTATGTTTAAACTAACCACATGAAAGCAAAACAACTGTAAAACAGTAATAATTGTAATAAAATATAATATCTACTTAACTGTATTTAGTCACAAAACAAGTGAATAACGTTGTTTCGTCTTTCTGAGGTTATGCATAAGGATTTTTTTTTTAAAATATGAACTACTTTCCTGTTAGTTATTTCTGACCGGGCCATACTAAGTAGCTCTATATCTTGAAAAGGCATACCGAATGATAACGATAGAAATAAAAACAGCTATGTGTTATATGTTCTTGATTTCAGACAGGTACTTCAGGATGAAATTTAAAAAGGATTTTACATTGACGTGCATCAGTGATGGAAACGAAATGCAATACATATTCATTGATTTTAATCAACCTTTGTGTTCTTAAATCAGTGTACTTTTTAATTTGAATTTTTGTAACACACGGAAAGGCCCTTGTAAAAGCAATTAAGCACTTCAATTTTATGGTATAACCTTTCTTTCAATATTACGCTAGTTATTATTAACTGCTATTGTGGGGGTAAACTGCAGGAAAAGGACACACACGAAGTAGGAGATTGCAAAATATAGTATAGTGTAGTATATCATGCATTAATTTAACAACATAAAGATCTATGAAGTACTAGAAATTTGAAGCTTTTCGTCATCACCCAACATAGTTAGTTGAATACGCCCTCAGTGCTATTAAATGTCTTTGATCATTGGCCGATGACCTTACAAATACCATTTGCAAAATATCTTTTCAGCGAGACTATTTTAAAAAGTTTAAAGGGATACATGATGCTTAAGTTATAGGGCTTAAGCTTAACATACGACACAAAGGAATACTTGTATTTTGACCCTCATACCTTTATATCAATATGCTCTTTCATTAATGGAAACAATTGTGCTACATATCTTCATAGTGATCGCATAGAAGTTGCCTTTTTTGTATCTAAAATACTGAAAGACACAATGATGTAATTATCTCCTGCATCTTTGAAATGATTCATAATTGAAGGAAAACATTTGATGCAACAGTATCGATGTTTAAATCTCATTAAATTCATTATACAAATGAAGGGAATAAACTAAAACTGAGGGAATCGTGTGAACTTCAAAAGGAGCAAAATCTGATACTTTGACATTGTAAGAGAGCGTCTCTCGTTGAACTTGCACCATCCAACAAGACAAGACGCAGCAAAATGTCAGAAATGGGACTAGGACAAAATCGCAAGATCAGACGAAAAAGAAGATGTAAAAAAATCAAAAAAAAAATAAAAAAAATCATATCTTTCTAATGAACTTACACTTCCATGCAAAACTTTCAATAGTAAGTTGTGACACATCAAACCAGTCAATAAAATCACGATGGGAGTATAAAAAGGAAATATTTTACAATTGCATTCCCAACGAAACAACACGAAGCAAATCGTCACTATTTGGATTAGTACAATATCGCTTAAGGTCTAGTTTCAGTCTATGTCACAGATTTCAGTAAAATTTTGCATACACCAACCTTGGCTGAACTGAAACTCGAAAAAAATAATGCATTTATCTCATTTATCATTTAAAAGAGGGACGAAAGATACCAAAGGGACAGTCAAACTCATAAATCTAAAACAAACTGACAACGCCATGGCTAAAAATGAAAAAGACAAACAAACAACAGCACACACGACACAACATAGAAAACTAAAGAATAAACAACACGAACCCCACCAAAAAACTAGAGGTGATCTCAGGTGCTCCGGAAGGGTAAGCAGATACTGCTCCACATGCGGCATCCGTCGTGTTGCTTATGTGATAAAAAATCCGGTAAATAGTCTAATTCGGTAGGTCACATTCATGAAAGGGAAGGGGATTGTAGTTACGACGTAAGGAACATATCCTATATCATTTATGAAACGGTTATTCCATAACGGTCAACCAACTCGTGATGGCGTCCGTAAAATTTACGAAGGGATGATTTCAACTTCACCATTTGGAACTCTTGGTTTAATAGCTTCCTTGTGAGCAGCAACCCTCTATCAGGAAAATCATGATAGGAAATGCAAGTACGGGAATATCGTATCAATTGGGAGATATATACCCCGTATGCAGGTGCTGCTGGAATGTTGCTACTTAGAAATGGAAAGTTCACAATTGGAAAGCTGAAAACCTCTCTTTTGTCGTAAAGTTCTGTTTTCAACCGACCCTCATTGTCAATTTCTAGATGTAAGTCAAGATATGAGGCCGACTTAACTGTATCTGTAGTATCCTTTATCTCTAGCTCGGATTGGACAGATGCGTTACACATAGTCACCAAATTTTGAATTATTTAGTGAAAGAACATAATCTATATAGCGAAAAGTAGAGTTAAAGGATATTGCTAACTTCTTATCTTTCTTAGAAGGGCACAGTTTGTTCCCATTGGAATGCCGACAGTCTGTTGAAAAACACGTCCCCCTAACGTAACAAATATGTTGTCAATCAAGAAATCAAGCATCTTGATAATATCAGTTTCAGAGAATTTTTTGTTCGAATCAGAGTGATCCTTTACAAAGTGAATTTATCCCTCCCCAAGACAAGATACTTGTATCTACGTTGGCCATTCTTTTTACGAAGCAAAGAAATACCAACTCTTTCAATTTGTCTTTTAGTTTGGAATGTGGAATATTAGTGTACAGAGTAGAAAAATCAAATGTTTTAATACTGTTACAAGATGAAAGAGAGTTAGATTGTATGTACTCTAAAAGATCGTTGGAATTTTTAAGTATCCACATCTGATTCACGCCCCCTCTAGAATAGGCAGTTTCACAATAACTCTGAAGCCCGTCTTTGATTGCTGATAAAATAGATGTTTATAATTTAGAAAGAGGTTTCGTGGAGCACTTGGAAGACCCAGCAATATACCGTTGTTTGTAAGGACACTTATGTAGTTTAGGTATCCAATACAGTGATGGCAGATCCAGTTCTTCATCTTTGGTTGAAATTCCAAAGGAACACAGCACAGACCTATGATTATCCAGGATTTCCTCTTTAATTTTCATTTAAATTATTAGTGATTGAATTTCTACAAAATTGATTAACATTTGTATAGAAAGCACATAAAATCTGATAAAATCTTCTAAACCTTTTCTAAATTTTTCCATAGAGTTAAAAAAAACACTATATGTTGTTGATACATAAATATCCGTTACAATGATGTAAAATAAAGGTAGGGTCACCGACTTCGTTTTTACGGCATAAATCAGTCAAAGCTGTGTTCTTTGTTAAAAAAACATCAATAAAACGTCAAAATAATCGTAATGTCGCCTTCTTCGTGTGTGCCCCCTTCCTGCAGTGAAAGATGTCTATATCATGGAAACATACTCGAGCATGACGTATTAGTTGTTACATGTAATAAAATTAACGGTATCAAGTTTCTTGCACCAGATGCGTATTTCGACAATACATGTCTCTTCAGTGATGCTCGTGGCCAAACGTCAAGGAAAGATCAAATTATGGTGAAGACTTTCTAGTTCGGGACTTTCCTAAATTTTAAATTCACTATAAAATGTCAAGTTCAAACACTGGATAAAATGACAGTAAAATCAAAAACCTTTTAACCTAGAAAGATTATGAGGAGATACTTTTAAATATAAATTTGAAACAGTCAAATCAAACCTCGTGTAACAGGAATAACCTTTGTAGAGTGAATCCTGCCCTGTGACCGCAATATCGTTCTAAAGAAAACAATAATAAAACTTTGAGATAACCAGTAAACTAAGAAGTTGTGCATCAATGATTTATTATTATTTGTTGTATTAATGTATTAAACAAACAAATTTATACTCATGGAAAAACTTCTGTTAATAAAATAATAGCAAAAACAATGCTTAAATAAAGACAGCAGTAGTAAACTGCTGTTCAAATGTCACACATCAATTGAGAAAAACAAATCCGGGTAACAAACTAAAACTTGGATTAACACATCAATTATCAGAGGAAAATAACAAAACAACAGAATACTGAAGTGCAACAAAAACAAACGACAGTGAAACATACATAGAAACCAACTATTAGATATAACAACTGCCATATTGCTGACTTTGAACAGGACATTTTAAGAACAAATTGTTGGTTTTGTGGCTACCCAAACCTCATGCGTTCTGACATTGTTTAATATACCGATAAAATGACAACATTTCATGACGGGAACACAGTACAAATAAATGCAAGAACACCAAAAAAAAAAAAAACAAAAAAAAAAAAAACGGAATGATAATTAAATAAATGACATAATACATTGCATTAAAAGTACATTTCGACATGTTAAAACCAGAATCAAAAAGAATTACCAAAATTAATTTAAGACAGTATACAAAACTAGCTTAATTATTTTTTTTTTTGGTTTCGACAAAGTCTGCTTACTGAAAATTTGTTATTCATTGAATATTTACTTTCCTGTGGTTAAACTGTTCCCATGAAATTACGAAAATTGGTATCCAACAAATAATAAGAAATCCATATTCTAAAAAACATTATAAATATATCGAAAAACATCCATCAGGTGTTTGCATGACAAAATTCTGTCAGAAACGAACATTCGGTTAACGTGTGTTTTCGATATCACAAAGTAGTCAAAAAATTTACTAAATGTTATCATCGATACAAGGACATCATTCGCAAATATAACTCAAAATGGAGACTTCTTATACGTTCAGGTAATTCACATCTGATCTTATATGGCAATATTCTTTATAAAGCACAAAATTGTCAGTATTAACCTCAAAAGCTAACAAAACCTTTAAAAAGCTTATTAGGATGCATATAGTTACGATACTGTTGTCAGGTCATTAAAGATTGCATGTTTTGGCTTTAATATTGATTCACTCATAGAGTCTATGCATCGGAAGTAAACACATTTAAAAAAAAAAAAAACAGTTGTTGGCATGAAATGGGTTATGTTCTCTCATATGTTATGATTGTATGATACTAAACCCCTAACGGGAGGTATTGTGCCTGATATTTATATGATGAAGACATAATCTTTCAATCAGTTTAATTGAAGTCTGGAGCTGGCAGGTCAGTTAACTGCTAGAAGTCTGTTGTTATTTATATATTATTGTCATTTTGTTGATTTTCTTTTGTTACATCTTCTGACATCAGACTCGCACTTCTCTTGCACTGAATTTTAATGTGCGTATTGTTATGCGTTTACTTTTCTACATTGGCTAGAGGTATAGGGGAGGGTTGAGATCTCTTAAACATGTTTAACCCTGCCGCATTTTTGCGCCTGTCCCAAGTCATGAGCCTCTGGCCTTTGTTAGTCTTGTATTATTTTTAATTTTAGTTTCTTGTGTATAATTTGGAGTTTAGTATGGCGTTCATTATCACTGAGCTAGTGTATGTGCTTGTTTGGGGCAAGCTGAAGGACGCCACCTGGTGCGGGAATTCCACGCTGCATTGAAGACCTATTGGTGACCTTCTGCTGTGATCTGTTCTATGGTCGGGTTGTTGTCTCTTTGACACATTCCCCATTTCCATTCTCAATTTTATTTGTATATAACATTCGATTCAGTCATAAAGACTTTTGATTAGAAACTGCAAACTGAAAATTATAAGACATTTTGAGATCTTGTAATTAATATTTAGAATTAAACAAACACTTCAGCCAAAAAGATATGTTTCAAATTTGATCCTATCATTTTTGTTTTGGAAAATCTAAATAACTATCTTAATATTAAGTGTTTTTTATATTTCTAACTTTTAGGTAATATAAAAAATGACATTTATATAGCTTATATCAAGCTATATATCTCCTGTTCCCTATTCATTTAGTATTAAAATCAACATTATTTAAACAAAAAAGTAAAAGTAGTAAAACAAATTTGATTATAAATTTATACAAATTTTCCAACCGCTTTAAAACTAAAAAAAATTTGTTCAAACAGCGATAATGGATTTCTTGACTGGTAGGATCGCACGACTAAACATCTTAATAAATGTTCCATCACAATACATGCAGAGTAATTACATTTAAAAAAAACAACGTCATTTCAAATGCATTATTCTCAAATTGGTCGACAATTCAAAATTTCAATACTACCAACAGCGATTAATTGGAATCTAATATATGCATACAGATACAACAAAAGCGTCTACACCATTGTCTCTGGTTAAGGGTCTGTGATCGAGTACTTATAAATATATTTTCAATGTTTATGTTCTATTGCAGGAGTCAACATTCGGTAGTTGTCATATTTTTGTTTTGTTTTTTGTTTATTGTTTTGTTACAAAATCACTGTTGGGTGTTTGCGTTTTAATTGTTTTTAAAATATTTTTTCATGTCACGGCCTGCTGTAATTGCAGACTTTATAGTGTGTTTTTCCTCTAATTGTTTAATATGTTCAAGGCCGTACGGTTCCTATTGTTGCTAAATGCTCGTCATTTTGGTTCTGGTGTATAGTTGTCTCCTTGACAATATCTTTATTGTTACAAATATTTTAAGTATTATAAAAATGCTTTTTTTTTGTAAAGCATAACATACTCCTCCTCACAAAAAATGAAATCCGTATGGCTTCAAAATGTTGACGCCAGTTACAAACAAAATCTCAAATGAGTATGAATATATTGTTAAAGAATAAATACTTAAAATGAAGTGTGCAATCCAAATATAAATACAGACTTTGCTGACAACCAGTCAAAAGGTATCAGCCTTTCATTCAGAATCTTCTAAAAGACAAAAGGAAAAAGCAATGAAAAAAACAGCTAGCAAAATTCTTTAATTTTACTTTCAGATATGTTGATGATGTCCTTTCACTGATTAACCCATATTTCATCAGTACTTGCATCTCATATATTCCAGTGAACTTGAAATTAAGGATACAACTTCTACAAGAAGGACTGCTTTATACCTCGATCGTTTCTCAATATTGACACATATGGACGACTTCACACTAAAATCTATGACAAACGTGTAAAGTAAACTTACCAATTATTAATTTCCTATTTCTCAGCAGTAATACACCCTCTGCTCCGTCTGATGTTGTTTTCATATCTCGTCTGATACACTTTGATGTTTACACTATACAGATATCATATACAGTGTTATGATGAGGGAAGATCAACATTGATACTCTGTAAATTTTATGGTCACCATCACGAATAGGTTAATCTATAAGATGTGTTTGTGTCTAAACAAACCAATGACATTTTAACCACGTCTTAGATTGTGATTTAACATCTATGTCGTCTGTTTGCTAAGTACCGAACGTAACTTTTTCCCGAATATGACTCTTAAACCGAGTGTGAATTTGCATTCTTAAACGACGTGTCTCGATATTTTGTACATCTAACATGCATGTACTTATTGTGTATTATTTTGTATCTATTACCGTTTCTGTTTAAAAATGTGTTATGTCTTATTGTTGTTCTTCAAATAATTATAACATTGTCTTTCAATGATTTCAATGCGATGTTCTCGAATATGACTGTTTTACAGAGTGTGAACATGCATTGCTATACGACTGATCTTGGTATTATGTACATCCAACATTCATGTATTTCTTTTTAATGTTTCTGTTACAATTTCGGTTTGATAATGTGTTATGTAGAATTGCCTTTCAATACCATCATAATCATGAAAATTATTTTGACGAATATTTTGAAGATAATTGTACAAATGTATATAATTCAAGTTTGCATGTTAGTTACGTACGTAGGCACTTTACTGTTTGTGATATCCTGTGGAGACTGTCGTTAAAAAATATGTTCGTTGTTGTTTTGTGGGGTTTAAGCTGTGTCGACTATTTTATTATTTGTTTGAGCGTTTCTCTGTAATGAATATTGCGTGTGTTTGTGCTGTATTGCTGTGACGTACTGTTGTCATTATAGCGATTTTGTTTACATTATCATAAAGCGGGAGGTTTGGCTAACCACTAAACCATATTCAACAAACCATATTTTTCTTAAAATGTCCTGTACCAAGTCAGGAATATGGCAGTTGTTTCTATGTATGTTTGCGATTTGTTTGCTTTTCATTGTAATGTTGTGCCTTTGTTTTCCTTTTATAATTGATGCGTTCCCCTAGGTTTCAGTTTGTAAACCGGATTTGTTTTCTCTCAATCAGTTTACGACTTTTGAACACCGGTATACTATTTGTACCTGTGTTTATACATTGTACGTTAGTGCACCAACGACACTTTTCGTCTCAACACGACAAAACAATAGAAATCCAAAACATTTAAAACGTTGTGGCAAATATGTCTAATGTCATTTATGTCAGAGGGGAAAAGGGTGTGGAGATTTGATAGATTGATTAAAACGTTTCATGATGAGCATTGAAGATAGGAATAATCATTGTGTGCCTTCTATCAGCAAGTTGTTTAACTTTATTGCTTTCAACATTCAATTGTTCATTTAAATGTTATGACGTTACAATGACTTTTGTGAAGGTATCGAATGATTAAACTGCATATTTGATCAGTTACTTGGGGATTTAAAAAACATAAATGTTTGAAAATTGCATTATTTTTTGAATTGATATCAATCATATATTGAATTTCTCGAGAATGGTAAATTGGTCAGCAGGGTATTTTGTAAAAGGTAGTTTTGACTTTGAAGATGCTGTTTTTGTGCTGAAATTAATCAAACATCTTCTATGTTATATGGGTTTACCTTTCGTTTGATTTTTAGATACGTCAGATCTATTTTAATCTTAGGGATAAACCGAAGGAAGAAGTATTTTAATACTTGAAACAAAACGTTTTTGCTAGCTGATCTTAATAGTTTTGGCTATTTCTACTGTATATTGTAACCAGATTATTTTCAGTAATGTGATAGCTCTTTTTAGTCAACTTGTCGAACAAGCTATTTCATTTTTTTTCCGTTTATATTCATCGGTCAAAGATTTGAAAAGCATTTACAAAATACCGGGAAAATTGTAATTTTATTCTAAAATGAATATGAGTAGCTCTCCCCGATGAATTCTGATCTCTAAATTTCATACTATTTGCAGCATTTTGAGAAATGTGCAAAAGTAGGGATCCATGCAAAATCTAACTCTAGTTCAGAAAGAAGTTTGATGAATTCCTCCATTTTTTTTGTCACGTTAAGGCTATTGTAAAACGATTTTTCATTTTATTGTACCTAATTTAAAATGTTCAAGGTTACTTACAGTTCTTACATTTTTCAATCAAGGAAAGCACTTCGCACGCATATCATTTATGAAATATCATCTTCAATTTCTAGCATTTGGTCGATATGACATTTATTCCAGAAAAAAGTATCCGTGGGTATCATCAGCTCAGTCAATGCTTATGTACTGTCTTGATTTCATCTATGTCAACTTTGTCTAATGTCAATCATATCGAAGTTTATCGCATACATAATAAAATGTAGGTAATGTAGAAAACATTTAATATATCTGTAATACACGATATATTTTGATATGTCCTTAGTGAATATGAGGTACTCCAAAATAATTGACAATGTGACGTTTTGATTCTTTTGGGTAAAGGACAGTTAAGCAATCCTGAAATAAATCATCACTAGAGATTCATCTCTAAGATAAAAATCCTATTTTTTATACTGCCAATATTTTCTAGACAGAGCTTACATAACGCTACCCCAAGTGGTTCGGACAATTATGTTAGTTATAAGATACATTTTTGTAGTTTATTTTTACAACAATTTAGTATATATCTTTATTTGAATTCTGATTAAGTAAGAGGTCCATTTATGATAATTAAGTTTCTTAAAAAAACGCATCAGTACACTACCGTTTTACCTAATACTCCTGTAATATTGACAATTAATTTCCATCAGTTTTTCAATAAATCGTTTCATAATATCCAAGGTAGTTTTGAAATATTCTTTAAATATTAGTTTTAAATGATCACCGATGGATAAACAGTAAAATTATCTTAGTAAGTAAGCTATAGATGTCATTACATATACACTTCCTACTAAGCTAATGATACCGCCAGGGATTGATAGTTTTAATTAATATGTGTAGCACTTAAAACATTTCGTTCGAAGTGCTTTTCTTGAATTATCTCTATCAAGAACGCTAAAATAAATTAAAAACTATTAATAGACAATTTAGAGATGGATTAATCGGTTCAACTGTATTTCTATAGGCCAATTGTAGCACAGACATATCAGTAATTTATTCGTTGTAGGTTGCGTTTTTCGAACTCAGCACAAAATCACTGCCGCAAGGGGCAAACATCGCTATCAAAAAGGGGCGAGAGATACCAGAGGAACATCCAAACTCATAAATGGAAAAAAAACGCCATTTCTTAAAAATAGAAAAAAACAACATAAAAAAACCAGAAAACAATATAACACAAAACACAACATAAAAAACTAAACACTAAGCAACACGAACTACGCCAACAACTGGGCGTGATTTCAAGATATACTGGTTTTACATTAAAAGAATACCATAGTACTAATGTATATATATACTTATAGAAATTATATAACTTGTAAAAAAAGGAATATTTGTTTACGTTTGAATGTTCTCCGATCATTTAGCAGGATCTGCTTACCCTTCCCGAGCACCTGAGATCACCCAAAGTTTTTGTTGGGGGTTCGTATCGCTTAGTCTTTAGTTTTCTATGTTGTGTCTTCTGTATTATTATTTGTCCGTTTGTCTTTTTATTTTTAGGCAAGGCGTTGTCAGTTTGTTTTCTATAAATGAGTTTGACTCTCCTTCTGGTATCTTTCGTCCCACTTTTAACTTAAATGGGTTCCAAATCTTGAGCTTAAATTGAATAATTATGGCTATAATGCAATTTAACTGAATATACATGTACATGTATGTCAACATGAAAGGGAGGTGGTAGATTAAATCAAAGAACTTACGACGGACTTGCAACAAGACTTAATTTTTTTTTGACATCCGGCATTTTAATGAGACCAAAGTGAAATGTATAATTTCTTGTAGATCACATGATTTATAAAAAAAATCTGGTACGTTGACTGAAGTGTTATTAATGAATTTGGCTATTTATTTTAGGTATATTTGACATATAGGTCTTCAACGGATTCGGTACTTGAACATCTTCGGATTTCAAATGTTTGGCTTTGAGCGTTCCTGATGAATATATAAAAAAAGAAGATGTGGTAGTATTGCCAATGAGACAACTATGCACAAAAGACCAAAATGACACAGACATTAACAACTATAGGTCACCGTACGGCCTTCAGCAATGAGCAAGGTAACTCCAGAAAAGCGCTTCGGACGCAAAAATTAGTAAACGTGTTTTGTTTTGGAATTTTTGATATCAACATCTGTTCATATCTTCTCATATACAAGTTGTTGTCAAGCATTTTGGATATTTAAAGCAGCAATATAACACGACAAAAAGCACTAGAAATCCAAAACATTTAAAACGTTGTGGCAAATATGTCTAATGCCATTTATGCCAGAGACGAAAAGGGTGTGGAGATTTGATAGATTGATTAAAACGTTTTATGATGAGCATTGAATAAAGGAATATGCATTGTGTGCCTTCGATCAGCTAGTTGTTTAACTTTATTGCTTTCCACATTCAATTGTTCATTTAAATGTTATGACGTTACAATGACTTTTGTGAAGGTATCGAATGATTAAACTGCATATTTGATCAGTTACTTGGGGATTTAAAAGATAGAAATGTAGGAAAATTGCATTATTTTTTGAATTGATATCAATCATATATTGAATTTCTCGAGAATGGTAAATTGGTCAGCAGGGTATTTTGTAAAAGGTGATTTTGACTTTGAGGATACTGTTTTTGTGCTGAAATTAATCGAACATCTTCTATGTTATATGGGTTTACCTTTCTTTTGATTTTAGATACTTCAGATCTATTTTCATCTTAGGGATAAACCGAAGGAAGAAGTATTTTAATACTTGAAATAAAACGTTTTTGCTAGCTGATCTTAATATTCTGGCTATTTTTACTGTATATTGTAACCAGATTATTTTCAGTAATGTGATAGCTCTTATTAGCCAACTTGTCGAATAAGCCCATTTCAAATTTTTTCGTTTATATTCATCGGTCAATGATTTGAAAAGCATGAAGTATTTACAAAATACCGAGAAAATTGTAATTTTTATTCTAAAATGAATATGAGTAGCTCTCCACGATGAATTCTGATCTGTAAATTTCATAGTATTTGCAGAAATGTGAAAAAGTAGGGATCCATGCAAAATCTAACTCTAGTTCAGAAAGAAGTATGATAAATTTCTCCATTTTTTTGTCACGTTAAGGCTATTGTAAAACGATTTTTCAATTTATTGTACCTAATTTAAAATGTGCAAGGTTGCTAACAGTTCTTACATTTTTCAATGAAGGAAAGCACTTCGGACGCATATCATTTATGAAATATTATCTTCAATTTCTAGCATTTTGTCGATATGGCATTTATTCCAGAAAAAAAGTATCCGTGGTTATCATCAGCTCAGTCAATAGTTATGTACTGTTTTGATTTCATCTATGTCAACTTTGTCTAATGTTAATCATATCGAAGTTTATCACATACATGATAAAATGTAGGTAATGTAGAAAACATTTAATATATCTGTAATACACTATATGTTTTGATATGGTCTTAGTGAATATGAGGTACTCCAAAATAATTGACAATGTGACGTTTTGATTCTTTTGGGTAAGGGACAGTTAAGCAATCTTGAAATAAATCATCACTAGAGATTCATCTCTGAGATAAAAATCCTATTTTTTATACTGCCAGTATTTTCTAGACAGAGCTTACATAACGCTACCCCAAGTGGTTCGGACAATTATTTTAGTTATAAGATACATTTTTGTAGTTTATTTTTACAACAATTTAGTATATATCTTTATTTAAATTCTCATTAAGTAAGAAGTCCATTTATCATAACTAAATTTAAAAAAAAGGTTCTTCTAAAGACGCATCAGTACATTACCGTTTCACATAATACTCCTGTAATATTGACACTTCATTTCCATCGTGCACCATTTAAAACCATTTCTGCATCAATAAAACAGTTTTTCAATATATCGTTTCAAAATATCCACACTAGTTTTTAAATATTCCTTAAATATTAGTTTTAGATGATCACCAATGGATAACCAGTAAAATTATCTTAGTAAATAAAGGCAACAGTAGTATACCGCTGTTCAAAAATCATAAATCTATGGACAAAAAACTAAATCGGGGTAACAAACTAAAACTGAGGGAAACGCATTAAATATTAGAGGGGAACAACGACACAACATTAAAATGTAACACACACTGCAACGGACTAAGCATAAGACAAAATCCGATGAGAATAACCAATATAACATCAAAACCAAATACATGAATTTGGGATAGAAAAGTACCGTAACACGTCTTATAGTACACTCAAACATAGGAGAAAACAAACGACACAACGGAAACACAACGTAAAAATGTTACACACAAAGAAACGAACTATGATATAACAATGGCCATTTTCCTGACTTGGTGCAGGACATTTTTAAAGAAAAAAATGGTGGGTTGAACCTGGTTTTGTGGCATGCCAAACCTTGCACTTTGATGGCATTGTTAAATATAACATCAAAATGACAACATAATAATACAGGACCACAATACAAACAAATAGGAGAACGTATTAGAAACACACGAACAACAGATAACAAAAGGCATCAGGTTTAAAAGAGGGACGAAAGATACCAAAGGGATAGTCAAACTCATAAATCCAAAACAAACTGACAACACCATGGCTAAAAATGAAAAAGACAAACAAAAAAACAATAGTACACACGACACAACATAGAAAACTAAAGAATAAACAACACGAACCCCACAAAAAACTAGGGGTGATCTCAGGTGCTCCGGAAGGGTAAACAGATCCTGCTCCACATGTGACACCCGTCGTGTTGCTTATGTGATTACAAATCCGGTAAATAGTCTAATTCGGTAGGTCATATTCATGAAAGGGAAGGGGATTGTAGTTACGACGTAAGGAACATATCCGATATCATTTGTGAAACGGTTATTCCATTACGGTCAACCAACTCGTGATGGCGTCCGTAAAATTTACGAAGTGATGATTTCAACTTCACCATTTGGAACTCTTGGTTTAATAGCTTCCTTGTGAGCAGCAACCCTCTATCAAGAAAATCATGATAGGAAATGCAAGCACGGGAATATCGTATCAATTGGGAGATATATACCCCGTATGCAGGTGCTGCTGGAATGTTGCTACTTAGAAATGGAAAGTTCACAATTGGAAAGCTGAAATCATCTCTTTTGTCGTAAAGTTTTGTTTTCAACCGACCCTCATTGTCAATTTCTAGATGTAAGTCAAGATATGAAGCCGACTTAACTGTATCTGTAGTATCTTTTATCTCTAGTTCGATTGGATAGATACGTTCCACATAGTCACCAAATTTTGAATTGTTTAGTGAAAGAACATCATCTATATAGCGGAAAGTAGAGTTAAAGGATATTGCTAACTTCTTATCTTTCTTCCTAAGAAGTTCCTGCATGAAGTCAGCCTCATAATAATAAAGAAACAAGTCGGCGAGTAGAAATTAAAAGTTAAAATTCATTACGTCAAAAATGCGCCTCGTCCCAACAAGAATTACCAGTGACGCCCAGATATTAAAGTTCGAAAGTCAAAAAAAGGGTTGGGGTACAAAGTTGTACAGCTCTGAGGATCAAAAGTTGAAAAAGGTTGTGCCAAATACGGCTAGGGTTTTCTGCTTGTGATAAGAACATCCTTATTATATAGAACAATTTATGCTATTGCAAACAGTAAATTTAATCAAATGAATATAAAAGATTTACATCATAAAACTGACGTCTTAACTAATTACAGAAAACGAAACCCGTAGTAAGTAATCTATAGATGTCATTACAAACACATCTTCCTACTAAGCTAATGATACCGCCAGGGATTGATAGTTTTAATTAATACGTGTAACACTTTAAACATTTTGTTCGAAGTGCTTTTCTTGAATTATCTCCATCAAGAACGCTAAAATAAATAAAAAACTATTAATAGACAATTTAGAGATGGATTAATCGGTTCAACTGTATTTCTGTAGGCCAATTGTAGCACAGACATATCAGTAATGTATTCGTTGTAGGTTGCGTTTTTCAACACCAAAGGCACTGCTGCAAGGGGCAAACGTCGCTATCAAAAAGGGGCGAGAGATACCAGAGGAACATTCAAACTCATAAATCGTAAAAACGCCATTTCTTAAAAACAGAAAAGAAAACAACATAAAAAAACAGACAAACAATAGAACACAAAACACAACATAAAAAAACTAAATACTAAGCAACACGAACTACGCCAACAACTGGGCGTGATGTCAAGTTATACTGGTTTTACAATAAAAAATACCGTAGTACTAATGTATATATATAGTTATAGAAAAAGGAATATTTGTTTACGCTTGACTGTTCTTCGATCATTTAGCAAGATCTGCTTACCCTTCCGGAGCACCTGAGATCACCCAAAGGTTTTGCTGGGGTTCGTGTTGCTTAGTCTTTAGTTTTCTAAGTTGTGTCTTCTGTATTATTATTTGTCTTTTGTCTTTTTATTTTTAGCCATGGCGTTGTCAGTTTATTTTCTATAAATGAATTTGACTCTCCTTCTGGTATCTTTCGTCCCTCTTTTAGCTAAAATGGGTTCCAAATCTTGAGCTTAAATTGAATTATAATGGCTATAATGCAATTTAACTGAATATATGTCAAAATAAAAGGGAGGGGGTGGATTAAATCAAAGAACTTACGACGGACTTAAAACAAGACTTAATTTTTTTTTACTTCCGGCATTTTTAAGAGACCAAAGTGAAATGTATACTTTCTTGTAGATCACGTGATTTATAAAAAAAACCTGGTACATTGACTGAAGTTTTATTGATGAATTTGGCTATTTATTTTAGGTATATTTGACATATAACTCTTCAACGGTTTCGTACTTATACATCTTCGGATTTCAAATGTTTGGCTTTGAGCGTTCCTGATGAAGGTAAATCCAGAAAAGCGATTCTGACGCAAGAAATTATTAAACGTGTTTTTTTCTTTTTTTTTTTAAAGTTTTTATATCAACATCTGTTCACATCTTCTCATATACAAGTTGTTGTCGAGCATTTCGGATATTTAAAGCAGCAATATATACTTTTATTATGTAAATTCATGAATATCCCATTTTTCTAGCATAGAGGTTTAGAACAAGGTGATGTGGTATAATTGATAAAAAACAACTATTCACCAGTTGTACGTGGATGTTAGCAACTAAAGGCCACTGATCGGTCTTCATCATTTACGAAAACCAATACCATAAACGCTTTTAAAAGATCCAATATAACAAAATGGGAAAAAAACAAACGAGAAAACCAACGGCCAATTTTTACGAAATTGTAAACCGATCCATGCGATACGGACTGCCCGAGTCTAAACCAAATAGAGACATGTTTTTGTGGATCTTTAGATATCAGAATGGAGGTCTAATCTTCAACTTTCCTGATTATGATATTTTGACTGTTTGTTGATTGGTATTGATAGTGATACAAACATTTACATAACTGGTTAAACCCTCACAGAAAATTAAAATACGTTTTTGATGAATTATGAAAAAATAAGAAAGAATCATATTGAAGAAAAAACACGATACAACAAGCCACCATTCTCACATGGCCAGCACAATGTATGCCTTGTTCTGTATAGCTCTAATCAAATAAATCACCATGATAAAAATCATTTTCCATAGTATTAACACTGTAGCATACCGCACATACTATTGTAATAGTAGTATTATCTTAAGGCTTTATTCAGCATCTTTCACACGTGTTTATTTCCCATAATTAATCCGTCAATTTAGAGAAACCTCATTAATTAAACTTAAATATTTGACTTTTACCTTAACTAGTATTATCTATAAATCCATTGGTTTGACAAATTTCTATCGAGATCGATTTTGGTAATCAACAGTAAGTAGCTAAAGAGAAATACAATATCTGATTGTGTTTAACACGCCATTGTTCAAACGTCGACAGCAATCATTGGATGATCCCACCTGTTAAGAGGTGTACCGTGGGAGGGAGGACACAAGTTTTAAACATCACATTGATGGACAAACTTCACTGCAGAACAAAAGAAGAGAGATAACAAGGACTAAATTATCTTTGGGAAGTAATAGAAAGTTAAATTGAGGTATGTAATTTGTTTCCGTGTTTTTCCCTTTAATTTGTTTATTTACTCTAAAATCAAAACTTGACTTTAAGTATTTTATGAAAACAGATAAAAATATTTCGGAATTAAGGAATATTGAAGACTATAAACTTCAATGAATGACTATATAAACATGATGAACAAATCCACTACTATTTGACAAATTATAAAAAGTTAGATAACATTGCAAGTAAAGTTAAGTTTAAATAAAGTAAGACAAAAAATGAAAAAATACACTTTTAAAGATGTCTGATCAAAAATTAAAATGAGAACTTAAAGTACAAAATGCAAAGATGTGGAACGTACAAATGAAAACCTCTTGATGAACTTTAAGGTTTAAATCGGGTAAACAAATTTGAATTATTTAAAAGAAGAAATAATTCACCAATAAAACATACACTGATTGCATATATTAAAACTAAGTTGTTATTTTATAAAAATGCAAAGGAATTATGAGAAAAGTTTAAATCAGAAAAAGTTTGTTTTTTTTCAAGTTACTCTTATTACTTTGAATACACTTATTAGAAGAATAGGAAATTGTGAGATCTTTTTATTATTGTCAGGCTATAGTTTGGTAAGAGGAAATGGTCTTTTCGAATACAAGTCTAAAATATGAATGTGTGGCTGTATATTCGAATGTCATTATTTGTGAAATACTTATGATATTAACCAGTCCAAAAGAATCAAACAAAGTAGACAACAAAGTCAAAGAGCAGAAAACGATTAAAAAATTGATAATAAATAAATATTCGGATACTTCAAATTACAAGGTATATTGCCTTCATAACGGAATATACATTTGACACTGTTATGATTCAATCTAATATTATAATAAAGAAAAACAATTACTTTTAGATTTGAAAGATTCAAATCTAATTTCAGAATCTCGTAGAAGTTAATCTGATTCTTAGCCTAAAGCGGCAGTTAGAATTAAAAGGCTATACATGAAACAAAATTGCCCAAGGTCCGACCGTTCTGAAGAAACGATAGCGATTATTTGTGATAAATTATAGTTATCAATTGACAAAGCTACTAGACGGGAGCAGTTAAAATGATGTATACAAATCCAATTCAATTCTTGATATGTATTCATCATTATTACTGTTTAATCTGACAGCAGTCCTTATCAAGGAGAAGTTAGGTGATAACAGTTATCAATGAAAAATAAGTGAAAACACCAATTCACTGATTTCCAATGTGGTAACTCACTATTTTGTTATATACAGAAAAGGTAAGAAGAAAATGTTAAACATCGCATAACTCAAAACGATACGAAAACGGTGCGTCAACATTGGAAACTTCTTCTGTTTTGCATGAATCATCTGTTGGCGGTTCTGGTTTCAGTTAAATGGGAATATAAGGAACAAATTCAAACGATCGTTCTAGTATCTATAGATATAGAAACACAAAATGTATAATTTTTGAGTTAAGACACGCACATCGTAGCGGGCAACACATTCGTAATTTTGGCCGAACTTATCATAAAGGATCGATATCAGTGGTTTTCTTCTCAATTAGAGAAGTTTCTGCTGTCAGGATTATATGTAGAATTTTAAAATATGCACGATGAAATCCCTGATGTACTTCCATTGCCTTGGAATTTCAAACTTTTCACATTAAAATGCGTATATGAAAAATAACGCGAATGAAAAAGACTTACATTGATGCTTATAATTTAAAGTTTTAACAAATATTGACAAACCATGAAAAATGAAATAGAATAGACTACGATCCAAAATGGGCGATCTTTTGGGCGATCTTTTGGGTTTGGTAAAAAAAAATCTGCGTTACAAGAAAACATCACATTGTAACCTTGTCCGACAAAAATATGAATTTAACATATATATCTGATTGACATTCGCGAAACGTTTACATCACTCAAATATAAGTTAAAATAACGAACCAAAAGGAAAGGTTGACGCGATGCGTGCCATCAGGTTACTTAGTATATGGTTGGATTGAAGTTAGAAATGTTATACTAGATATTTGTTGTCCTTTGAAATCTAAAGAAAATAAATGATTTTCCTTGTAAGGGAAGGAACATTATTGTATCTGATTGCATTTGACTTATTATGTTTGTCCTCTGGAAATATATGCACAAATTATCATTCAATATCTTACATGTGACGTGACACAAACACTACATCTAGATAAATAAATAAAAGCCTTCTATGTACAAATGTATTATAATTTTACATTGGTTACTTATCGAGACAAACTCGTATCAACTGGTAGATTGAGTCACTATTTTGACTTGGAGATCAGTTTGAGGAAAGTTAATGTATATTTGCTTAGAATTTGAATGAATATAGATCAATTAAACATTTGTTTTATACTTAAATCTTTCTTTGTGCTACATGCGGATAATTGCAAGTCCAATCATATTTAGATTAAATTTCATAAGAGAGAGAGCAATTTGATAAAATGATGCTCTGTGATTTTGAAATGTACCATCAAATTGTAATTATTGGAAATAAAAAATGAGAATATCTGATTAAACGTTCATATGCATAATTATCTTCGCATTGGAATAAATGGTCTAATTCAGCAGTAAAGATTTTACCTCATTTTATTCCAACATGGTATTTTAGCTTATTTGACTTGGATTTGTTTCTATAGTATTCCGTCAAAACAATAATTAGAATAGTAGTTTTTGGCCAGATTGTAATGAAATTGTCTCGACACAAAAATGGCATCAGTCATGACATTTGTGCATCAACTTTGAAGAAAATGACACCCTTTTCACATATCAAGAACATATGATATTGGATAAACTCATCTTAGATACTAGGATTGAAATTTCATATTTGCGACAGACGCACGTTTCGACTACAAAAGAATCACCAGTGACGCTGGAAATAACAACTGTTTGTCTTTTTGTGCCGTTTTGGATAATTATATTCAGAATAATGGCTGCATTAGTAAGTTATAATTTAAAGGAGTCAATGACGCTCTAATATAACTCCGTTTATTTCCCGTTGACCTCAATGCTTATTTTTTTTATACAGTATATGTCGTTGGATGCTATGCACCTTACGTATTTATTGTAGACGAACCCACGTCTGGCCCACCAAATTGAAGGCCGGGAATTTTATGCGATTGTCATACAAAGGACAGGTTTAGCGCTATAAACCCAGGTTCAATGCACCAATATGACAGTTGTTGTCCATTCGTATGATGTGTTTTACCATTTGATTTTGCCATTTGAAAAGGGACTTTCCCTTTTGAATTTTTCTTGGAGTTCAGTATTTTTGTGATTTTACTATTTCCTAATTGTTTTGTTTGATCTGAATGGCAATCCCGCCATAACACCCTCTTTATATTCATACGTAAGCAAGTTGATTAACATGTTGCACCAATCCAATTGATTCGTCAGCACAGTTAAACAAAATTCGGCAGAGATGTCCACATCTCGACGGAAAGAGCTTTACTTGTCTGTTTCACCACGCAATAAGCCAAAAAAAAAAAAAAATAATAATTAGAATATAATTACGTAAACGTCCGAGAAAACATACATTTTGAAATTGATAACTTGTTCTTAATTATACAAAAAAAAAAAAAAAAAAAAAAAAAAAAAAAAAAAAAAAACCCGAAAAAAACGATATTTTTATATAGGATGGATCTTACTATAAAAATAATGATTTTTTAAAATTAATTCCTATTCGGCAAGTATCCACTAGGGACCAAATGACGTGGATGTTATAAGATATAAGTCAGCATAAGGTCTTCAATAATTATAATTGAGAAAGGCAACAGTAGTATACCGCTGTTCAAAAGTCATAAAACAATTGAGTAAAAATAAATCCGGGTTACAAACTAACAAGGGTAGTACAACTTTAAGAGGAAAACAACGTAACAACAGAAACACTGAAGTGACCAAGACTGTATTGTAAACTAAAAAAGGCCCTACACGATTAACTGTAAATAAAATACTAATGATAAAACCATTGGCCTTATATCAAACGAAAAAATAAACAAATATGTCAAACGGCAGCCATTTACGACCACAGATTGTATGGCCCTGACTTTGGACAGGTACAAAAAGAATGTGTTAGGATGAACCAGTTTGTGAGGATAAAACAAATGCTCGTCCATAGCTTATTCCATTTAACTAAACAAATGTGTTTTCTTACTCCACTAGTTAAAATGTGATCTGCCTAATTGTTAGAAGATCTTTTATCGTTGACGATATGTCAGTACCTGCAAAAATTAATAACGCAATTGTTCTTTTTCACAAACAGATGCAATTTATGTATCTCGAGTTAAGATCATTTAAAAACAAAAATTGAATTGAAGTCTTATAGTCGTTTGAAAAAGCTGAAGCTGAGAATGTATCTGCAACAAAATTAAGTAATGGTTATTTCATCCTGCATTGCTTTTAGTGGCATAGACCACTTTGCTACCTATGCTATAAAATATAGCTTTTTATCTTATAACACAACGTAAGCCTCGTATGCTGTAACACGTTGGTGTTGGAGGCTGACACGTGTTCTGTCAATGACGCTCTAATGTAACTTTTTTTAAACGACCGATCGTGTACGTATGTATAAAAATCTTAACATGTAGAAGCTGGTTTGAAAACATATCAAGACAAATCTGTGATTTTTCCAAAATTGTTATAAAACAATACTAAACAAAATTCGTTGCTCTATTAGCAACAGGAATAAACGTTTTTTACTTTGTAAGTGAAGTTTTGTAAACATTTATCGCAGCTAAATGCCAATGAAGAATTGAAGTTGATACTTCAACGAACTCAAAGTGTGAGCATGTCAATCTAGCAGTTGAGCATCTTACACAAAGCTTGCAATGTTGTCACTTAGAAGGACTTTTAGGAATGATCAGCAAATACATAAAACTTGTTGAACATAAATGTGTATTATGCAACTTTTCCTATCTGATAATTTATTTGGAATTCCCATTATCCCACCATTCATTGTGTACAGTGTGTTACGTCTTTAACCCTTGTCTATCCGAATTACAACTTCTGAACCTTTGAACATGACAATTATTACATTCAAGGTAGGATTTATCCACAAGACAACTTTCTGACATTCATAACGATTGTCAGTGTCCTTGTTCAAATATTTATAACCAAATTGATTTGCTGGATACATTGAAACATGTTAGAAATACTAGTATTCCAAGGTCGATAAATATTTTTTTATACTGGATTCCCTGAAGTTTCAAAAAGTTACATAAAACGAAAAAATAACTGTTAAGACGAATTTGTAGTTTAGTAAATGTTGTAGTATAAACCAACCTATCACCAGATACAGAAAACGTTAATGACGTTACATGCTTTAATTATGAGGTAAAAGTTATGACGTGTTTTTAAAAGTTAATAAATAGGACGTGTTAAAACGTGGTAAATAATCGTGCATATTTTAGATGATGGAATTTATGCAGTTTGTGTATAAAAGGACACCTCATTAACATTAAATGGACAGGTTTCGTTGTGGTGGTCACAAGTTGAATATGGACACTTATGAGTGTTTTGCAAATATATATTTATAATATAAATTTATTAATATGTTTTATGTTACTGATCCTATATTCGTTGAATAGAATAAGACCAATACAGATGTTATACACTTTATTCATATAAAAAATTATTTTGTTGGAACTCAGCTGTTGAAGTGTTAAATGAATGCACTATAAAGATTGGTGTTCAGCGGACCATGCACATGACCTGATACGCTGTTAATTAATATCCTATTTGTATGAGGTCATTGTTTTCAATAGCCGCTATGTATGACATCTTCCTGCTGTATCCGTTTTGTTTTGCCACAAGAGAGCGGCTTCATCAACATACAACTACAAGACTTGAGAGTAAAGTGGGCAGTACGTGTTTCCTTTGTTAATGGAGCAATGTCAGAAAAGCATGGAGGAGAATATCATAAAATTCACTTTTAAATAACAATTCTTGCTTTTTCTTAATACTTTCATGTCTTTAGGAAATGTTTTACTGCATGGTTCAATGACTTTGCCTTTGTTGATATAAGCTTCTTTCATGAGATGTTCGTGTTAATCATATATGACATCCGTTTTAACTTGAACTCTTCTCAAAGGGTCGTTATCGGCATCGTGTTTGAAAAATATGTTAAATCTGAAAGTAAAGATATTCCACATTAATGGTATATTAACTTCATAAACTGTATGTCGACGGAGGTTATCAAACGATGGAAAGGCCGATGACTTCATCGGAAGTAATGCAACCACATCAATACTCATCGACGTCAGCCAGATATTGTTCCGAAGTGGTCAATCGTTAAATGGTAACCATAAAAGTAAAATAACGCAGAATGATTAAAATGAAAAGTATGTCTCTGCTATGTTACTCAATAAAAGAATGAACATGAAAACAAATCTCATTTTAGGCATTTTGTAATCGAATGATTTTCTTTCTTTATACCTGTAAACGTAAAATTAAAATTTTTAAAAGATTTGTTCGAACATAACGCACCTGATAAAAAGCAGAATGAAGATACTAAACGATCATTAATATGAAAATTAAAAACTTTAACGATAAAAACATTATAAGAATATGTATAGCAATACAATATGTATACGGAAAATACAATATTGAAAACTGTAATGGAACAGAGATAAAAAAAAGGGGGGATGTTGCAGATACCATGTGAAATAATCATACACCTGCAGGGATTGTGAACTACATTCAAGTTCAATACAAGTACAAAAAGCGGACGGTATACGAAAGTATAAGAGTATTCAAACTGAAATTAAATTGCATTAATCTTTACACGTTTTTGAAATATATTGTCATTAACGGTTTGAGCTGACCTTTTCCTGGAAAAATCATACAGAACTCTTCAGATTTAGAGAGATCGACGACTGTAATCTTGTTTATATATAGTGTTTAAGTTATATTCCGCTAGCTGTCTTATAAATCGGATGCTTACTACAAATCTCCACTAAATTCCTGGTCACAACGAACCCACAACACATCTATACAGCGCCAAGACAGGAAATTTGGTCAAATCTGTGATCGTCGGACAACAGTCGCACCATATTTGGAACACCGTGGGGCTGTTGTATGTCGTGGGACAAAAAATGGACATGCACCTTTTTTGCTCTACGATTTTTTGTCGTGTCACTGTCTTGTGGCTGTCGTGAGGGTGTCTTACCAAAATCGTGCGACTGTCGTGCGATAAACACATTGTCGTGGATATCAACATAAACCATTTTAAGAAAAAAACAAAAAAAAAAACGTACGACTGTCGAACGATTGTCTCACGAATACCAAATTTCGTGCGATGCTCGCACAACATGGATTTCTGTCGTACGACAGTGGAACGTTCGTCGTGCAACATATTTTGCGTTTTATTTAAAAGACAACAATTCGGCGGGAATGAATGTTTGGAAAACATATCGTCTGCCGTTTAAAGTGGATAACTATTCCACCAGAACGATTACGTTTTGCCCTGCTGAAAATGCGCCTTACCGGACTCCAACAAGAGCAAAATATTATTCATTATTTTTTCTTGTCGGGAGAATCTTGGTTTAAATTCGCTGAACAATGATAATATAAACTAATACGAAAAACGTCGTTTACTTGGAAATTTTATTTTTGACATTTTGCACGACAGTGCCACGATTTTATAGATCTTCCACGACAAAAAATCGTACGATCTGTTGTGACCAGGGCTTAAGTGATACTATGCGTTTTAGTCAATAAATGCGTGCCTTACTTGGTGTCTATCAGATGTTTAACAATCAGCTGAATCATTTCATTTTTCTTTCAAATAAAAAGTACTTCATTTGAAAAAGATGTCGACTATTTTTGTCAGGAATGAGAGGTTATTTCGTCTATCCTTTAGAAAAAAAATAACGCTGAGATATTGACTTTTGACTTAATCCGTTTGATAAATTGAAAGAATTTTCAACTATTTCCTCCTCAGGTACAAAATAAATATTTACTTTCACAAAGAGAACTGTCGATACCTTATTCTTTTGATAAGACGTCAAACACGATGTGTATATAAACACTAGCCACTTTTGTTACTATAATAAACAAACTCTTTTCATTCAATCTTCCGCATTTTTTTCTTAATATGTGTCTTAAATTTTTTTGAAAACGAGTAGTGCATTTCCTGAATTTATTACGAAACTCTTCTTCAATTATGTTTTGCTGTATAGTATAAATGTTAAGAATATCAGAAAATACTTTCTGAACCCTTGTCAGTACTAGCAATAACCAATTGTCAAACGGAGAGTTGTGTTCTAATGTGCTGTCATTCTTTGTGATAAGTTACTTTATATGGTCGAAAAGGTACAAACATATCAGTACAAAAAGTTCAAAGTGAATTGTTCATCGCTTATGATTAGATGTCAATGAACAATCTTTCGACACATGCGTGTATTTACAAACGCATCGTCAAATTAGACATTAAAATTATATTTAAAGATTCCACAAATCTCTAGGCTTCTTAGAATGATCATATTGAAACAAACATTTCTAAATAATATGCAACAAAATTAATCGGCAATGATTGAACTTCAATTAAAATTAATTATTCCTTCGTTAGTTTAAGGTTGTACCCAACACCTTGACTAAAATTAATTTGGCAAGTTTAATTTTCATAAAATTTTGACAAAATATTAACTTTGACCCTTTAAAACTAAAATTTCAAAACATTTGAACCAATCACTTTCTTGGAAAAAATTCATTGGATAAATAGCAGTTTGACAACACTAATTTTGATCATTGAGAAGCTTAATATTTCCTTAAAAATACAGCGTGATTAAGACGTTAGGCTGATTGACAGAGTTGTCTCCATGTAGTGGTAGGTACCACCTTAAAAGGTCACCAATATATATATTGTATGACAGAATGATTTGTTTGTAGGAGGAAATTAACGTCTAATATAATTCATATAAAATTGACAAATCCAATTTATTATAATACAATAATTTCTAAACAAACACAGTGTATAGTACAAAATCGAAGAGCATATCTATTTGACAATTTTACATTAAAATATGCTTCAATTTTTATTTGATTAAGTTTACAGTGTTTGAATAAGTATAACCTAATCACTTTATAGTATAACTACTCAGTTTCAATGATATGATATAAATATTGTGCACTGGACGATATCTTTTAATCGGTTTATTTGATCATTTTGATATTTGTTTTGTTTTGTTTTATGCTCTAGCTAAAACAGTTAAGTGTTTTGAGCAGCAAATCAAATATAAATTACAACGTTAATGTCAGATAAACATCTGATATTAGTTCACTTAAACAAATGGAAATACATACCATTCTGTGTTGATGCAGTCACGGCATCTTGTTACTTATCGATTTCCCACATGCAGAGATAATAGTGTTTACAATAAACGGAGCCTCAATTTAATAAGCGAACAACATTTGGTTGGTCTATTGTGACGCTTGTTACAAAGTTGTGACTTACTTGAGGCTATTCGTAATGCCAATGATGAATATTTTCTACAAGCAAGCATAGAGTGATTTCTTCCAAAAATTACTAAACACTCATATATTTTAAAACATTATACTTTCTTCATTCTGAAGCGTTCAAAAAGCATGATAATTGTCAAATTCTGGACACAATATTCTCTAGGACGTTAGCAAAACATGCGACATCGCTAATATTTACTCGGACAAAGATAATTTTTACAATTAAAGAGTTCAACAACTCGTAAGATCTAAATATCGCTGTTTATATCGTCTTTAAATTCCTATACAAACAATAAACCTGCCAAAGGCTAACAACATGCTACATTAAAATGAAAGAACTCAAGAAAATATCAAGCAATATCCAATTCTCTCTTCTTTTGAAACCTATGTATTCTTTTATATTGAAACATAGAAAAAATAATGCTCTCAAATTTTAAAATGAATATATATATAACATGAAAGATTAATTTTGAAACCTAGAGATCTTAGTTTTTTTAATGCGGAAATATAGTATTTTAGCACACATATGAAAAGGCAGTCATCAGGAAACCAAACGGGTTCTCAATTTGATATGTTCAAATGTATATACATATCGATTTACTTTTTAAAAAGATTTTGTTACGTTACTTTGCTAAAAATCATATTTTATGGTTGCGTGCAGTTTAACAGTAGTTATCCATTCGCTTATTGTGTTTTCAGCTTTTGATTTTGCCATTTGAATAGAGACTCCGTTTTAATGTTATCTCCGAGTTCTGTATTTTTGTCATTTTACTTTTTGCAGCTATTTCGTATAGACAAATTATCTGCCCTTGGGTCTGCAATTGCATTGATAGTGCCCTTGCCTGAGTTTTGAGCATTCATATAATGTTTCTTGGGTAGTGTTAGATATAACGATAATTCTTTTTTATTAGTAATTATGTTATTAGTTTTCTTATTATCCTGACATAACGAAAGATGAAGTAAACAAAGGTTCAGTTTAACTATCTTAAGTTATCTGTATAACTGTCACTATCCAGACATCTGGCATACCTTTAGATGTTAAATATGTATTTATCGACATATAGCGTAAGTTTAACGGAATAAAATTCTTACACCATGGTCTTGTCGTCTAAATGTTCTAAGTATCGAATGCTCTTACTCACGCATCAAGTCTGTATATAGAACTACGGGTATTACATAAAACATATAATAAAATAATTGCCTGATCATAAGACATAGTAATGTTTAACTAACTGAAACGTGTTTTAAAACCACATATGCTGAAAGATACGGAAACTGATATTGAAATTGGAAAGTTTAAAATTGCATTTGAAAAATATAGGTTTTCTTTAAGTATCTAATTTCTATATCGGAATATCAATTTAAATGCACTTTAAATTAATTGGAAAAGTGTTTGTTTCCTTTATTGGTATTATAAAATGTTAAACAGATTATAAAAACATATCTACTTTCGTGCGATGATGAAGAAGAAAAACGATTATATACATTTGATTGTTAAATGATTACTTCATTAACTGTTATCTAATTGATTAACTAGGATAGGATAGGTTGTGCAATTATTATTTGAATTATGAAATCTTATTAATCTGACACTTATTACGGCTTGATTTTTGTATCTCAAAAGAGCACACAATACGAACGTAACTGCCTGGACTTCCTCGTGACATCAAATGGGATTGTATCCAACAAAATCAACAAGTAAACAAGACAAACCATAGTAATAAATCTTGAATCAAAGCAGACAACTCGTAAAACCTCAGAACAGCTGTTAAAGATAGAAGCATAAACAAATCTGTTACCCGCCCATCATATTTAGTAAATTTTAGAATGGCATGTAAATGTATTATCTCTTCTCAGTTTGCACTTCAATGTTTGTGACTTGTTTTTAATAACTATAAGAACAAGATACCAATAATGCATTTCTTTACCATTAATCATCGTTGCTTGAGCGGATTTTTTACCACTAATCCTGGCACTAATCCTTTAATATTTGTAACTTTATCCAATCAAAATGAATGTAACAAACAGTGTCGCACTAAAATGCAATTTAAAGGAGCCGTCTACACTAGAGTCCATCTAGACCATTTTGATAACAGCAAAGCAGTCAATTCACGAAGAATGTCATTCAACAATAAAGATTAAAAGTAACAGAAAGGCTGTTCATCTGACATTTCGTTAATTTTAGGAATGACTTGTTAATGTACTCATCTGTCTCTTTGTTTAATTATTTTCATAATGTCTTGTGAGCCTTTTATAGTAGTTTCACTATGTAAGTTTGTCTTATGTGCTAAATATTCGCTGGACAACATAAACCATTGGCGTTGTATAAAATAACAAGTCCATGCAATTTAGTTTGATATATTTAGTATTTGTTTTGTTTGTCTATACATATCCTAAACAATTAGTAGTTTAAATTCGAACATAAAATTAAAGTTTACAATTCAAGTCATCTTTCTTAGACGAATTAATATCTAATGGAAACCAAAATATAAAGAATTGACTTAGTTTCAAATTATTAAAACTTGCAGTAAGATATCTTTGCCATTGCAATTAGAAGTATCGTAAAATATAAGTAGTTTTTGTAGTAAACTGAAGTTATACAAGATGTAAATAGGTTTGTCCTTATCGCTGTTATTGTTTTATCAAACAGTAATTACTATACAAACAAGGATAAAACTAATATAACAATTTAACAAAGTACAAGAATGTCAACAACTATAATATCACTGCGTGACCTTCAACAAAGAGCAAAACACAAACCGAATAGTTTACATCCGAATGACTAACTGCCAACCTGATTTATTTTTAAAGCAATAACAGAAGAGAAAACAAGCAACAACATCCACTGAATTACTAGCTTGAGGCAGACATATAAATAATTTGACGGGTTGAACATGTATCTGCGCACCCTTCAGTGTTGAAATCTGTGATAATAGTGTAAAAGCTGAACTATTAGTAAAATTTTCAACTAATTGATGCACTATGTTTTCCAAAAGTAATTTATTAATATGTGGCTGATTGCATAATAGGTTTGCATACTTAGAAGGCATAGCCCACTTTGCAATAATAGCTTTGATCGCATTATTTCATGGATCTCATGTGATTTCGATTGTTTATTATATGTTCGTGTTAATTTTATTGTACATATACCTTCAAATATACGCAAAAAAATGATGTTTCTGAGGGTCTCATCAGCCCATTAGTTAACACTTTGGTATTGACATGAATATCAATAATGTGGTCATTTTTTATAAATTTCCTGTTTACACAACTTTGATTTTTTCGAAAAACTAAGGATTTTCTTATCCCATGCATAGATTACCTTAGCCGTATTTGGCACAACTTTTTGGGATTTTGGATCCTTAATGCTCTTCAACTTTGTACTTGTTTTGCTTTATAAATATTTTGATATGAGCGTCACTAATGAGTCTTATGTAGACGAAACGCGTGTGTGGCGTACTAAATTATAATCCTGGTTCCTTTGATAACTATTATTTCATTGTTATAGCGTTCCTATAGATATTTGGCACATTTTAGAGTGATTCTACAGTTTGATTGATTTCATTTCGCAAATCATTTCCAAATAACGATTAAAAATATACAGCCATTCACTACTAAATGTTTCTGGTCAGCCATATTTTGTTGTTTTATGGTATACAGCTTTTCAATTAAATACTGCACATAATTTTATCCACAAACTATTAACCTCCGATAAAACAAATTACCGAATTATTGTCCATTATCAACACTACTTTCTGTCACCATATGTCGACCAATATACAGTTAGTATTCTATAGCCTCATAAAATATATCGTTATTCACAATCATTGAACATTTTCCATTAAACATCAAATAAAAAAATCAGCTGTTGACATCAGAAGTGTACTAATATCTATTTAAGGAAAGGCTAGAAAACTGAAAAGGTTATTAAAAACTGGTAGGAATTTTTGGTTCCTAAATGCTTTTCAACTTCGTACTTTATTTGGTTTCTTTACCTTTTATTAATTGATATTTTGTAGTTAAAACGCGAGTCTGTCGCAAATACTAAATTTCAATCCTAATATCTATGATGTATACTTTTATGCCACTTCTTGACCTCCAATGTATTACTACAATTTCTATGGAAATTACCTTTTTCAGAGTAACAGCAAGTGTAAAAACTGCCATTCCGATCGAGTTGTTCCACCTGGTTTCTAATGAAGAATAAGGTTCATGTTGCAAAATTATTATTTTTCTTTAAAAAAGAGGGGCAAAAGATACCAGATCATGATGAACATTCAAACTCGTAGATAGAACATAACCTGGAAGCGCAATGGCTAAACACTTTTAATGTTTACTAAAGATTGTTTGTCTTCTTGTCGTGATTTTTTTACCACTATGTTCAACTTCATCAACTCTTATATTGTCGCATATCATTTCAAAAGGCCTCACCTTTTTAGAAACCCAAATATTTCTATTATATACGATATTGGACATATAAAACATAGATATGACAAACGCATAATTCAATTAAAAATCTTTATGTGGTGGTTTTCTTTGCACATATAACTACTCCTTAGTCAATGTTTTAATTTATAACAAAGATATCTTTGAAAACACATGCAATATTGTTACTTCAAAGCAATCTACAAGTAAGAATGTCAAATGGGAATAGTTGCCTCTAGTGTTGTCTGGTATTTGTATATTTACAGAAAATACACACCTATATGTTTTAACGGATTCAAGAATAATAAAGATATTTGTACGGTGTAATATGACAGAATCTTTTATTAAGCATAAACATTGCTGTCATTTTGTATTTTGAGCATTATCCTGTCCATATATCGTATATTGGACAACTGGCCAATTACTGAATTTGACTGTGACGTCATGTCTATTTACAGAGAACGTTTTAAACAAAAGATATTTTTTGAGTTGTATGGCATAAAAACTATATAGTATTTTATGCTAGTGGAATATTTTAATGCAATCATAAAGAGCAATTTGATTTTGGAATTTTGAAGTTTTTGACGTTTTAAATTCAACACTAACACTGGTAGCTGAAAATGACTTACAACTATATTTTGCATTCTCGCTATAAAATAAAATCCGTGGTGGTATATATGAGTTTCAGCTTCGATTTGGTCATTCAACCTTTCGTGATATAACCATCGACCAGTCCATTAACTGCCATATGGCAATGCATCATTTATTAATTGTAAATAGGTCGTTATGATAGGACATGTTCAGTCAGTATACATACACTAACATACATATCTAGGCAGAGATATCATATCAACTTATACTATTTTTCATTTTGCCGAAGTTTGGCGAAACAGCCCATAAATATGTAATTATATAAATTGCGATTATATATTCTTACTTTTTTTAATAGCGACCCCTGGTATATTACGATTTTGGAACCGTTAATCAAGAATTTAGAATTAATATAATTAGGCGATGAAATACAACTACAATGAATGATATTGTCATAACAGTTTGAAATTACGTTTAAAATATAATTGCTTTTTATATATCTTTATATATAGACCTCAAGATACAAGCCCTTGTTACCTTTTCTGCCTCAACGTTTAGATATAAATGCATTACAAATCCAGGCTAATCCAGAAAGGAGATTATATGTGTAGTCAAAAAGTAAATTTATAACTGATAATGTTTATATAACACAAATCGTTGCCTTAAAAAACATGTCATTTTTTTTTTTTTTTTTTTTTTTAATTGATACTTGTTTATTCCAAATATTTCCTGTTTACAATTTCCTCAGTTGCCCAGGATGCAAACTGTGGATTCCCGTTTACATTTAAGCCAACTGTCCGGGAAGCAGGAGGTTGAAAAATGTGCACTATATTATCCGAAAAAAATAGTATACATGTAATTATACTTATATTCTTTTATATGACAATGAGTGAAAAAGGAATATCTTTATAGAATGTACTACTAGTGGTAAATAATATAACATTATAAAAACATAAACGAGTGCACCTATAAACCAGATTCACATAATATTTTAACATAATCGAGTGCATCTTTAAACCATGGATTACCGTAATCAATATAAATTAAAGAGATATAAAAAAAAACAGACAACATGACTGCTATCTCCTGCAAGGTATGTACTTATAGTATGAAATTAATTAATGTGTTTATTTTCTCTTTGTCTAATGTATTAATTGATAAGTAACAGGGTACAGATTTCAGATGTGTTACCATGTATGATTTCCAAAGATTTAAAATATATGTAGAGGACATTTTTATCCCATCATATTTAATTTTGTTTCTTATTTTCCACACGGACCATTTTGTCAAAATAAAAAATAGATTTACAAGTAAATTTTGGTTCGAGTGACCACTGCTATCTCCCAAAAGCATAAACTGTTTTAAATTATCATCATCTAATTGAATATTCCATAATGTAAAAATATCTTTGATTTTACTAATGATTAATTTTGTTGTATTGCAATCGAAAAATAAATGTTGCAGATTTTCAGTATTATTTACAGTTTGGCAAATATGACATTTTCCGTTTGACAATTGCATTGTTTTAAGTCTACTTTCTGTATATATGATATTGTGAATGCATTTCCATTGAAATTCTTTTATTTTATTGGTGATTTTAACTTTTTTCAAATTGCCCCATACTATTTTCCAATTAATTTCGTGGCCATAAAATTCTTGCCATTTAAGTTGACATTTTGGATATATATTCTTATTAATCATGTCTCGAATATATTTTAGTTTTAATTCTTTTGGTTTGATTGTTTTCCCAGATCTGTCTAATATAACCATTTCATTAGAAAGTTTCAATTCTATGTTTGGTTTCTTATTAATTTCATTATCAATTTCTAATATTTGTAAGAAGTCAATTGGTATTGCACTTTTAATTCTTGAAAATTCCGATATGCAGTTTCTTTTATCTACAAGTTTTTCAAATATAGAACAACAACTGTTAAATTTGTTGGTTTCTACATTCCATATGTCTTTGATATATTTCATGTTACTATTTAGAAAGGAAGAAAAAAACAATGGCTTATTTTGAAATGAAATTTTTGAATTACCAAATAGTCTCATATTAAGTACCTCGTTCTTAGTTTTGGGATTATCTCCAATTTTTAGAAAATTAGACCATGTAAAAATCATTTTCTGATAAAATAAAGGAATATTTTTAATATTTAGTCCTTTAATATTTGAACATTTACATAAAAAATACTGATCATTATACTTGTTGTCAAAGTGTCGAAGCCAATACTTGCCAATCGCATTCCAGCTTTCTAATGGTTCATGGAGAATGCGATAAAGAGACTTTATTTGTTTACTTCTAATGAATAAGTCTATACTAATCATGCCCATTCCGCCCTTTGTTATATCAAGACAACAAACCTGTCTTTCTATTTGGTTAACTTTCCCATCCCATATAAAATTCCAAATAATATTGTTTATTTCTTTTGAATATTTTTCAAGAATTCCCCGCATTTCAATTTCATAACTACACATGGGCAATATGAAATTTTTTACAATTAAGGTTTTACCACTAAATGAAGTTTCCTGCTTTTCCAAACGTGGACACAGTTTTTAATCTTTTCTATTATACTTTGCCATATAGCATCATTATCAATTTCATATCCATGATTTACTCCGAGGGTTTTTACACTACCTGTGATCCATTTAATTTTATTAAATTTTAGTTTTTTCCTTTTAAGAGATCCTATAAGTAAACCTTTGGTTTTATCAAAATTAATTTTAGATCCCGAAGCTTTTTCATATAGCGTTAGGACATCAAAAGATTTTTCTACTGATTTCTCATTTTTGTTAAAAAGCTGAGTGTCATCAGCAAACATGCATAATTTAGTTTCTATACTTTTCCCCCCCTCACCAGGTATTTGAATCCCTTCAATTTCCTTGTTACCTCGTATTGCACATGCCATTGGTTCTGCTTGCAAAATATATATAAGGGGTGCTATTGGACAGCCCTGTCTGGCCGAACGTGTTATCGAAAAATATTTTGAAACATGTCCATTTGTTTTTATACAAGTAATAGCATCATAGAGTAACATTTTTATCCATTGTCTAAATTTCCCCCCAAAATTAAACTTTTCTAATACAAAATCCACCCATTCCCATTCAACTCTATCAAAAGCTTTTTGTTGATCAAGAAATATTATTATTCCGTCTTCATCTTCGTTGTCAATATAGTCTATTATATCTTGAATTAATCTGTTAGCATCACTAATGTTTCTTCCTTTTACAAAACCCTTTTTGATCTGAATGTATTATTTTCGGTAAGACTTTTTTCAGTCTCATTGCAAGAAGTTTTGCTATGATTTTATAATCGGTGTTAAGTAATGTAAGAGGTCTCCAATTTTTAATATTTTCCCTTTCACCACCCTTATGTAATAACGTAAGAACCCCTTTATGTTGTGATCTACTTAAGACATTTTTATCAAATATTTCTTGAAGGAGTGTGAAAAAATAATTTTTTATTATATCCCAATACAGTATGTAAAATTCAGATATAATGCCATCCTCACCTGGTGATTTGTTAGTCTTGAGATCTTTGAGCACTTTTTCTAATTCTTCCATATTTATATTACTATCAAGCATCTCCTTATCGTCCGAACTTACCTTATTTTCAATAAATTGGCAAAGCTTTTCACCGCTATTTTTGTCCCACCCTTCAGCCGTAAAAAGTGTGGAATAGAAATTTACTTGTTCTTTTAATATCGAATCAATATCATATTTATACTCACCCGTTTTTGTTTTCATAACTTGTTTTGGCCATTTTTCTTTTCTAAACTAAAAAAATATTTCGTTGATTTTTCACCTTCTTCTGACCATTTAATTTTTGCCCTAATTTTCGCAGATTCTGTAAAATTTGTATAAATATCCTTAATTTCGCTTTCAATTTCGGTTATTCTAGAATTGGTGATACTTGTTTTTTCCTCTACTAATTTTAATCCTTCGAGTTGTTTTTCAAGTTTTTTAATGTGATTGTTATTATATACTCGATTTAGTGTTTTACTTACATCAATTGTTAGAAATTTTATTTTACTTTTGGTAATATCCCACCATTCTTGTATATCATTATATTTGTCTTTACTATTTTTCCATCCTTCCCAAAAGATTTTAAAAGCATTTGAAAACTGCTCAGACTTAATTGTATTTAAGTTCATAATCCACATACCCGGCCCTCTTTCTATATCATCTAACTTAATTTTTGATGTAACTATTTCGTGATCACTAAATGGGAAATGAGATATACGAGTGTTAAATATTTTACTATTCAAAGATTTGCTGCAGAAAATAAAATCTATACGAGACTTAGAGTTTCCTCTCTGAAACGTATAACGTTTTGTATCTGGAAATCGAGATCTCCATATATCATCTAATTCATATCTCAATAAAAGATTTTTTAATTCAATTGTACCGACGTCATTATTTTGATGTGATGGCATTCTGTCTATTTTTTTGTCTAAAGTACAATTAAAGTCTCCTAATAATACGGTGTAGTGTTCAACGCTATCATCGTCATACACTTTATTCAAGTTGCGCAAATTTTCGTAAAAAGTCTTTCTATCGGAACCGTTGTTCGGTGTATATACATTAATAATATGATATACAGCATTATCTTTTTTTATGTCACACATTTGACATCTTCCGTTTTCATCGTGATTTATAAAAGTTACATTTTCGGAAAAATTCTTTTGCAAAAGGAATCCCACTCCCTTGAATCAGAAGTTCCGCAATTCCAAACTGATTCCCCTCCCCCAAATTTTTTCCAGTCATTACCCCAGTTATCAATATCAGATTTTGAACAATGTGTTTCTTGAAGACAAATAATATCGAACTTTTTTAAAACTAACCAATTAAAAATCATATCTCGTTTTTTATTGTTTCGTAAACCATTTACGTTTATAGAAGCAATTGACAAAGACATATTAAGATCGAATAGTTTTTTGTTTCTTTCTTTCGTCATTTAAATGTTTCACTTGAATGCTTTGAACCTGATTATATCTATTTGGAATAATAAACTTAACGGATCGTTTATGTGTATACCTTTGTGTAAACAAATCAGGTAAAACTTTAATCATAAAGCGTCGTTTAAAAACCGTATAAGGTGTAATAAACAGATACTCATTCATGTTCTCATCATATAACAATACTAAGCGTCGTTTAAAAACCGTAAAAGGTATAATAAACAGATACTTATTCATCTTCTCAATATTTAACAATACAGTTTGGTATAGCTTAGCAATGTTTGCACTTTTTGCAATATATACATATAGGCATATAAACGAATTATTTTTAAATAACATATACATACGAAAAATATGTTTAAAAAAGTGGACATAATATTTACAGTGATACATTTGTGTTTTTTGTTTGTTTGTTTTTGTTTGTTTTTTTTTTTTTTTAAATATTTGTTTTTTAACATTAAAATCAGATTAAGTAGTCTGAGTGTTTATTCACATGGGTTTAATCATGATCTATTCCTGTCTCTTTTCTTGATACTTTGGATGTCCGGTCTGCAGATGTTGGAGTAGTTTTGTCACTTCTGTTGCGTTTTCGATCAATCGGAGTGTTTGATACGACGACGTTTGTGTTTGGGCTATTTAGAAACTCACACAGTTTACTGTTAATTCTTTGTGCGCCCTCTGTGCTGACGTGTACCCCACTACTGTCATTTTTATCAAACAACGTTCTGATTACAGCTCCGTGTTTATAAAATTGATCATTTATATCAACAAATGCTACAAATTGTTCTCGAACACAAAGTTTTTTCATGAAACTATTTACGTTTTTGGTTGTTTCATTTATTTTCTGAAATTGAGCGCCGTTGCCTTTTCGCGGTATGATATTGCAAAGGCCTATCTGTGCCTCTGGAAAGCTAGACTTTACACGATTGACAGCGCTTGTTACAAGAAGGTTTATTTGATCAGAGTCACTTTTATTTCTACTTATGTCGTTTGTGCCTAGACAGATAACAACCTTTTCAATATCTTTGTTTTCAGTTTTTTGAAAAGCTAGATCAATGTTTTGTTCAATTTTGTCAAAGGATCCTCCAGATATTGAAGCGTTCACTACCGAATTGTCGATATGACCCAGCCTAATGCAATTAGATGCTCCAAGGAGAACAGACACCGTCTCTCGTTCACAATTTGTGTTGTCTGATGCGAAGGATTCCTTGTCGTCTTCGTCAGTGTGAATGTTTTTTGTATTGTCTTGTCTACCCTCTAATATTTCAGGACCATAACTGCCCAATTCCTTTTTTTCTGTTTCCTGTTTGTACTGTTCACAGTCTCGTCTGGCGTGACCATTTACGTTACAGTAAGAGCAGTAGGCTTCACTTGTACAGGCGCTAGCTACGTGACCTATACCACAACAATTGTAACATCTCTTTTGATTCATGAGACTTGGTTTGTCCTTACATCTGTATGAAGGATGACCTGTGATATGACAATAAATACATGGAGTGCGATTGTTATCAGCAAAAAGTCTTACTTCAAAACGACCAAAAGATGTTCTATTCGGAAGCACTGTATCACATTCCAAAATATCAATATACCGAGACCCATTTTCGATGTTTGTGCCTTTGATAACGCCTCGTTTTAAAGAGCCTGGAACCACCATGTCATTTAATGAAATCAAGTACATTGTACTGCTTATGATAAAGACTTTTTGATGAATAAAAGAAACAATTAACAATACTACGACAATTTGAACTAGAAAGATTGCAGCGAGTGAAAATGTCATTTACAAACATTCAGATACAAACCGGATAATAATATATTAGGTAACAACTATTTAATAAATCTTTCTGCATGCTGGTATTTACATGATCAATGTCAAGTATTTACAGAAATGCAACACATATGACCTTCCTTTTATAAAAAAACAAAGTGCATGTATTCTTTAGATCAATTTTCATATTAATCTATTGTAATAAAAATTCATAATATCTAATAAAATTTGTTGATTTCGCTAACAAAAGTCCTTATATTTGTATAAAGTAACATTCGGTTATAATGAAAAATTGTTTTAACGTCAAATAAGCTACAATTAAAAATTGCTTGCTAGTCCGTCTGTGTGATTAATAATAGATAACTCTAGTTAATTTCCCAATATATTTATCATGAAGGGGAGATAAATAATTCGACGTTTATTTATATTTTTTTTTCAAAAATGATGAACGGTTCTTCATATTGGTATGTAATCATTTTAAACGTTTCAAATTTATGAAATTATATTTGTACATCAATGTTTTTGATACATCATTAACAAAAACTGAAATATATTGAATTGATACAATTTGTAATTATTAAAAATTATATCAGAAACCTATACTTAATTATAAAATAATGAACCTTTTCAAGGGAGACAATACTCGCATAACTTTTTTCGAATCGGCACTTAATACAAAGGAATGTCACTTTTGCATGCACATGGCACATCAATATAATTAATTAACTGTGCATTCGTGCTCTACCTTGAATGTAGATTGAAAATTGTAAATATAACCAAAAGTTGTCAATCTATAGGATAGTGAAGACTAATGAAAGCTAACTTACTGTAAAAAATATTTCGTTGAGATTTTTAAAAATTTCCTCAGAAAAATGCTCGAGCCACTTGACTTTCATAGCTCATAATTAACGTTTTTACACAATATTTTAAAAGAGTAGTTAAAGGTGATTTGCTTCTCAAGGTGTAAGACGCAATAAAAATCCTATGCTTGTATCATCTTATCAAGATACAGATTTAATTAAGTCCTGAACATTTCGACATTTGTTTGTTTTTCAATACCGGTTTTAAACAAATCACAAGTACATGTTAAGATCCGACTTAATACTTAAATCTCGATATTGTCAGGTAAATATGCTAGATCATCAATGGTTTATTTAATTTTTCAAGTGGTTTTATTGTTGTGTTAGGTTGATTTCAAAGAAATTAGCATTTTAAACTCTTGAACTCTGTTCATTATTAATAATCAAAGATTTCAAATTGATTTAATAAATCCTATCTCGTTTTCAGGGATTCAAATTTGATTCAACAAATATATGAGGGTACAATTTTATAGTACTTCACTAAATCTGAAACTCACTATTATCTCCCCTGTATATTGTACACATGCATTAAAGCTCCACCCCTTCTTTGATAAGATTATTAAATTTTACTTGCAATGTCAAACGAATGTTTTTTCCAGAACATTCTAGAACTTTTTAATTTTCTAGAATGCTATAATTTACCATTGGTTTAGAAGACAATGAGTCTTTGTGTTAATGACACTCGATAATCACATCAATCATCCGATTAATGCATCATCCTATCGGTGTTCTCTGCGATGGTTTTAATTTCAATTTTGTTGAAACTTTCAATACAGGCTATTCAAAGATATACTATGTCCTAAAATGGATTTGTAACTGGACCTTTTCGTTGCGTTCTCGTCGCGTATGCCATTGAATACAGACACCAAAAGGGTTTGACGTTAAACATAGATTACCTTAGCTATATTTTGCAATTTTGTTTTTAGGAATTTTGGTCCTCAAATATCTTCAACTTCGTACTTTATTTGGTCTTTTTAACTTTTTTTGATTCGAGCGTCACTATGAGTCTATTATAGACGAAACACGCGCGTTAATACAAAATTCAATTCTGGTATCTATGATACATGTAAGTTTAATTTGAATGATTAAATTCATCATGGATTACATAAAATGTCCTACTGATGTGTTTTGAATTTATTATGACCGAAACATTAAGAAACTAACAATTACCTTGCAAGTTTTCGATTATTTTATTTAAATTTCCATCGAAAGGTATTCTATTGTTTTCAAATTAAAGTTCGAAAGGCATGGACTTGATATTTTGCAACCGTGGAACTACCCCATATTTATTTTACTTTTCAGCATTCTGTTGAGAGTAGAACGATTCTTACTATTGGATTATCATCATTAAGCACGATCGGTGACAATGGTTGAGGTGTTAAAAGTTTATAGTAGCACAGTGATGTAAAAATTAATATGTCATAAAAAATTAATTATCTTGACATTGTAAAATTATATCCATTCAGAACATCAACATCTAAGACACTTTAATACACTTCAATAGTCGCTACATAAACTAATTATATTCTTCTGAAATTTGCTGAAAAAAAAACCCGAAGTATAAGCCTTTTATTAAATGTGTATTTTTAATACTGGTCATTTTTTTAGTTAAACATTGCACAGATTCCATTAATAATATACCCATTAACATTATAAATTCCAACACCGCCTGGAAAAAGATGCTTGTCCAAAGAGGACCTAAGTAGAAATTAAATAAATGATAAGGAAGTAATCATTGATAATAATAACAAATAAGATAAGAGACCGACTTTTGATCTTCAAATACAGTTTGCTGATATTTCGTTTTGGGAGTGCACATAAGAATTCCTTTTGTAACTTTTGTGCCAGATTATTTATTCAACATTCAATTTCATGCTTAATACATCTGAATATAGTGTTGTTTGGGAACTGCATCAAATATCAAATAAATGATTTTTTACTTGTTTTGCCTTCTGAAAACCCCAATAAGGAAGAAAGCCCCCCCAAAAAAACTACTTTTTTTAAGCAATATCAAAATGCTAGTATGCAAATAAAGGCAGCAGTAGTATAGCGCTGTTCGAACGTAATGAATCAATTAAGACAAAACAAATCCAGGTTACAAACTAAAACCGAGCGATACACATCAACTATAAGAGGAATTCAACTTAACAACAGAACCACAGAACTGCAACCTAAAAATATCGCCAAATTACATAGAAACCAACTATTTGATAACAACTGCCATATTTCTGATTTTATGACTTGTCAAACCTCTAGCTTATATGGCAATTAAAGAACATATCGCTAAAATGACAACACTACGTGACAGGAATACAGTACAAATGTCAAGAACGCCATGCATGATCTTTAGAATTATATTTCTGATTAATAGCTTCCTTGTGAATTTTGAGATCATTTGTCTTACCACGTTTAACATTTGTCTACAACGATTTGCAACAAACTTTCTTTGCATTTGCTTTAACCACTAATACGATTTATCTTTGATCTTAATGACTCGTAAAACTTTTAATTCGGTTATAATTTTATGAAATATATTTAATGAAAATGTATCATCATAAAAGGAAGCATCTTATCCTGTTTTGGTGCTTATTGTACTAATGAACTTTATGTTTATGAGTTATTGTTTCTGATCATTGATATCAATACACGCTGAGGTTTTTGGACATTCTAATACTAATTATTATATCTTCTGTTTGATGTTTTTTAATAAATATTTTTTTCATAGATTTCCATAACGTCATTTCCGAACAATGAAATTCATTTGTCATTTCACAATACAGCTACTTCCGGTCACATCAATTGCTGACCATCTAATGAACTCCATTTACACGGACTTCGGTTCGAACGGAAATTTCCGACCATGAGATCCCTAATTATATACTTTGTCAGGAAACAAATATTTACATGGCTTTATTTTCATATCTTCTCATAATAAAGGGATTGTCAGTCCTAACACGTGGTTTGCCTTCAAATTCCATGTAAGATATTTAGTGTTAACAGTTATAAGGTTGACTTGGAGTGATTACTTAAACAATCCTTTAATAGTATTAACTTTCTGAATGAACCTTATAGTATAAACATACACAGTCATCTTACTATACATTTTTTTTAAACACAACTCTATCAAACTATCTTTGTCGAAGTATTTGTTTTTTAGTAAGACGTGAAGGAATACGATCTTTCTACTTATTTCTTTATTTAAAGAAAAGTTTGAATTAAAGACTTTTGATCACAAATACACTAAATATCCTCCTAAATGCTGCTACCTCTATCGTTAAAGATAAGAGAATTTTTTTGATTTTCTAAATTTTTGTACAATAATTGATGTGGCGGTGTCATTACATGTTGATCTAGTCATGGTCATCAACAAATCACTTCTGTCTGTCCCGTAGTTGAAAATACAGCAAGACGAGTTTCTGACATGAAATTGACTGGCAACAGCATGTTCACGTATTTCTCCCTGAAATATTGGTATGGCCTGATTAAGGTTTTTATTGCTCGTCAACATGGAGATGCATCACTTTTGTACAGATCTAAGTGTTGGTAAGGCTTGGAAAAATGTTGAACGAAAGAATAAACTTTATTTCAATTTTAGAAATTCGTGCGATTTTAAATCCGATATGTTAAATTACTTCAGGTTAGTCAGGAATTGATCTTTTTTAAAACCAGAAGAACTCTAGTAGGCATGGAAGTATTTATATACTGATCAATCATGACTTGGTAAAATAACCACCAACATGTGTGTTGCATTTATAAAATCCGTAAGTATATAGTCGGTGCTACTTTAGTCATAAAGAAAATAAAGTTAGGAGGGTTTGATTGTTACAAATTAAAGGTATACGCATTATATCTGCAGGGAACATCATACACTCGCCCAAAATTAAAAAAAAGATTGATATAAACTGCTATTCCGAAATAAACCTGCTCAAAAGACTAAACTATAAATTTCATTAGTTTCATTTTTATAAACAATTCTCTGACATATCTGCCTTGGACAATTTAGTACTGTTCAGATATGTTGACTTCAGTCAATTCAGTACAATGTATACACTTCGCTTTCGGTCATTGCAGATTTGTTAAGTCTTTTCAATTTTCAGAAACTTGATTGATTGACTGTAAATAGATATCTTAGCACTCATTTAACAAGAAGACAAACAGTTGCAAAATTACTTTAAACCTAATAAAATGTTCTTGTTTTTCAACTTTAAGAGTACTTTTTGGTTAATATCAAAGTTCTGACGAAAAGGGAATAATAATTAGTTACTAGGAAGTTCAGAATAAAAAGAAAAGGAACAGTCATGTTGTAGACAATAACAAACGTTTAAATTGACCAAGACAAATTGAAAAATTATAAGACAAAGTGGAGAATTGTTATATAATACTTTTAAATAGTTCCAGTATCTTAATTTGTGAAATCATACAGAGACTAAAAGCAAAAAAAGCTGGAAAGATACTACCATATATAGAAATATTTTATACATTCACTTAGCCTGAGGTAAAATAAGGAAAAAAGAAAAAAGGAAAATAGAATGACATTTAAGAAGAAATATTCATCAATGATTAAATTCGTTCAAATTATTTCTATATTGAGAAGAGGTGGGAACAACTCTTGTTATTGTTAGCATATAATTGTAAGTTATTTTTAGATATTTTAAACTGTTTCAAAATAAAGGTTAAAAACTTATTTTTCTACCTAAAATTTGAACAATAAAGGTATCAGTTTTGCATAAAATGATGAAAATATTGCAGTGTGTGGGGGCCGGTGGGGAGGACTCAGTTAAACTACTGTTGTCTATATTGCAATGTAAAATTGAGCATAAGTAGTATTGTACAAAGAAGTCAATAAAAGAAGATGTTAAAGTCTGCAATGACCAGCACGACATCTAAGAACATAAATTCAATTAATAAAAGAAATTAAATATTCGATTCTAAAAATAGAACGACGATGATAAATGCCATTTGAACAAATGTTTTTAATACAGAAAAATATAACAAATTACAGAACTCCAAAGCAATTTAAAAAATGGGGAGGGGGGAGGTTTTATGATAGCTGACAAAAACAAACGCGAAAAGAATCAACCCATAATGAAACGAAACCCCGGGAGATGTCATTGACCCAATGGGTCTAAAAACTTAAAATATTTCGCTTAAAACGATTACATCACTTGACCTACAAGCAACTCAATTTATAAGAATGAAATCTACAGTTCTTTTCAATCTAAGAGTTACCATTTGAAATGGAGTTGTCAAATACAATAAGCAATAAATATAGGATTCATCCTATGACTGTAATTTGATTAAATTTCAAACCATAAATTCAGATAAAATCAAACAAAATTTGAAATAATGTCATACTAAATACTTGTAATCATTTGATATTAAATAAAACGAAAACATCCTTTTTGTGTTTGTGTCATTATAAAAAAATCAACGGTGATGAATGTATGTTTAATTAACATGTTTAAAAAAAATTCATTAATGCATTTTATCAGTTTTCTGATTCACATTGTTTTAAAGATGAACAGAATGTCTCTTTCAATTTACCATTTTGTACAATCTGGATAATCCATTAGTGAAACAGAAGGCCGACTGGATATTCTTTTTTCTTTTACCATTTGCTTTCTGTCAATTCCAATGATTGAGTACTTAGTATTAACTAAATTGCTGACTATGGATACACCACTGTTGCGGATTTGATTTGAAAATATGCTGAAAGTCTTGATAACAAATAATACATTCAACGCAAAAACAATTTATCACTGGAATGAAGATTTCCTACTTGTAGAGAAAAGAAGATAAGGAGTTGTTAACACATTTTTAAAATTAGAATTCATGGATTCTGACATCTGAGAAACTTATGCCTCGAAAAGAATTTTTTGACAAAATCAATATGTGTTTAAAGTTTATGACTTCTTTCGGTGGCCTGCAAATTACAAAATTTTCAAACTGCAATAGCATGCAATAATCCTCTACCTATAAAGCATATAATTACAAAATATGAGAGTACAAGTTGAAATGCTGTGGATTTTCTATAAAATTTCCATAGGTTAAGAATTGAATCAACAAAAAGGTAAATAATCATTAATAGTTATCAAAAGTACCAGGATTATAATTTTATATGCCAGACGCGCGTTTCGTCTACATAAGACTCATCAGTGACGCTCAGACGAAAATAGTTAAAAAGCCAAACAATCACAAAGTTGAAGAGCATTGAGGACCCAAAATTCCAAAAAGTTGCGCCAAATACAGCTAAGGTAATCAACTCCTGGGGTAAGAAAATCCTTAGTTTTTCGAAAAATTCAAAGTTTTGTAAACAGAACATTTATAAAATTGACCATATAATTGATATTCATGTCAACACCGAAGTGCTGACTACTGGGCTGGTGATACCCTCGGGGACGAGACGTCCACCAGCAGTGGCATCGACCCAGTGGTGTAAATAGTTATCAAAAGTACCAGGATTATAATTTTATACGCCAGACGCGCGTTTCGTCTACATAAGACTCATCAGTGACGCTCAGACGAAAATAGTTAAAAAGCCAAACAAACACGAAACTAGGAAATTTAGAAATAATAATAAAGAAAATGACATTTATGAATCTATTCGCACTTAATTTTATGAAATTATTTAATATTCGTGTATGTTTCATGGTACTCTGGTAAATAGCTTTTCTACTTGAAAAATATTGCAATTGTCTTCTAACTACCCACGACTGATAACATATGAACTGCGTTCTTTATTCTACTGTACCTTAAAATGCATTATATATTTAATGATAACATATAATTGCAAGACACACAGGGCATTACTATGAAACAACAAAAAGAATATATATCTTTAGAACTTACTTCCGCTTGACTTACTTTATGTTTCATTGAATCATACAGATTTCCTGGTCTACACGGTAGTACATATTTTATTGACTTTTCTCAAGGCAGAAGTATGATAAGAGTCAACTATTTTGTAATGTTTGGAGAATTGAACAGATTATGCATTCATTACATGAAATATGGAGGTGCACCTTAAAACGCAAGGAAATGCTGTCTCTCAGAAATTTGAAAAAGAACAAAGTATATGCATTAAATTCCTTATCCAGTACACTCGTAAAGGATAAAAAAGAAGGAATTTGACGTTTATTGTTTATAATTCCTTGTATCACTGACCTACTTCAGATTTACAATGGATTTGGTTATTCAATGTCCTGTGAGTATTATATGGTATCCAGTTCTAAATTTGAAAGTAGAAAGAGATGGATTATCTTTATGACAATCTACATAGGAAAACAAGCTAGCACAATTAATTAATATTTTAACGTTGATAGCACGGTGACTTTAATCCAGTCTAAAACTTTAATCCAGACTACTTCTATTTGTAATATTGTGCGTTGAACAAATTTTCATAAAAAGTTTTCTTTTTATAAAATAATATATGGTTTTAGGAATCAAATTACATTTCTTTATTGTATAGATAATTCTGATTATTATCTATTAAGATTGTTTCTGCAATAATTTAGAAGTAGGATAATGTAAATGAAAAAAAAAAGAAAACATATTTTCTTCAAGCTGCCTAGTAACACGTTGATAATACAAGCAACGTTTTCAATTTCTGTGCTGTATTTTAATCGTATTAAATATTGGTCGATTAAAATCACCTTGGTGTTCTCTGGGTATTATATGGTACTCAGTATTTAATTTGGAAGCGTAAAGCGATAGAGATTATCTTTATGAGAATCTACATACATAATTAAGCTTGCTTAAAGGTATGGGTTGTGCTCTTTTTAAGGATGTACGAGGATATATAGTTTCTATCATTTAAATCTCCATCAAATGACAGAATTCTACGAAAGACTGATATAGACATGTATCCCATTTTTCCATGTATTAATTCCTTTTTTGACATTTCTTACTTAAAACTTAACAGTTGAAAAGTCTAAATTATCTCTTGGCATTTTCCCATTCGACGTGAGATTTGAGAAGTCTAAATGACCACTTGGCATTTCTCCCTTTCGACGTGAGATTCAGCAATTCAAAATTTTATTATAATGTTTAATGACATTTTTTCTTCAGCTTAGTTATTTTACATTTATATGACAAAAGTGTCACGAGAGAGTTTCTAGCAATTACTTCTTCTCCCACAGTATGAATTAAGTCACAATCTTTATTAGTACATTAAAAAAATGAAGGAATAGAAAATTACTGTAATACCTAAAACTAATTATAACTTATTAATAGTAATTTATATATGACAATGATATTTCGTTTGCTAAGAGAGGATAAAAAATGAATACATTGGAGGATTGAAACGGATTATTTTTTTGGTGATTTTTAATTTGATGCTAAGACGCATAGGCGTCTATAATATCACTTCATTTAGTTTATAACAAAAACTCCAGAAAGGGCCCTAACTGTTCTCAAACTTCGTACTTTTATTGACCATCTTAAAAATTTTTTTATTAGAGGGTCACTGATGAGCCTTTTGAAGACGAGAAGCGCGTCTGGCAACTTAAATGATAATCCTGGTATCGATGATGAGTTTATTGTAATAATTGATACTTCTGAAAGATCAATAATATTTTCTTGCCATATCCGGTAACAACACATGACGTAATTATAAAAGCAGTTGCGACAATAATACGAGGCGACACTTCTAAAATTCAATTTCATCATTTCAAGGCAGACAAATGAGTAGTAACCGTCTGTTTGAGTTGATCAAAAGCAGATGTGTTCCGAAATTATCTGAAATATAAAAAAAAATGAAAATGGTTTGCTTTTACGCCCGCGTTGTGCACTTGTAAGTGACAGTTTTAGCTAAAAATAATTTCTTATTTTCCCTGAGGTTAATGTTTCACTAATAGTATAAACAAAATTAAACATTAAAACATATTTCCTTGAGCTTTCAGCTTCTAACATATTATCTTTGAAGTTTTCAATTCTCATTGTAATGCAATTGACATGACTATTTATTGAAGCTATTAATATTCTTTCAATATATCGTTCTAACATTACGTTTGTACTATTATTACTATCTCGAGGTTGTAATTATAAATGTATCTCATCTTAAAACACATCCTAGGTGGCATTAGAAAATGACATTTAACGTCTTTAAAGGACAGATGTACCGCTTTCTGTAGCCAAAAGTATTTGATTAAAAAAGAAGAGCAATTAGTTAAAAATTGATACGAATTACCTATCCATTGTTAAGGCACGACACGCGTACATAATAGATATAAGATAATGAAACTCAAGGAAAAGATAACTGTTTCCTGTTATCTTGTATCTCAATAACATGTTGTCGTGAACTAAAAGTTCGCTTTAATGAAACTGAAGAGATGTTGTCACTATTTCATCCATTTTGTTTTTAAATACTAGTAATATGATTGGTACATGTATTATTATTTGTACATATTGCTTATTTCTATAATGAAAGATATCCACACTAACTTAAAGTGGTACTCAAGATGTAGAGCGATTAGGATTTGTGAAATTAACCTATTGCATGAAATTTTTAGCTTTGTTTATAACTTTTACGTTCAAAAGAGGTGTTCTTATGTTTTTTGTGCTACACTTTCAAGCTCAGGTTATTAAACATCCAAACTTTTAAACACCCAAATCTGTCCACGATGAATTATTATTGGTACACTATGTGGAGAGTAAAAAGTAAGCTAACAAAAATACCGACTACGAGGAAAATTTAAGCTGGGATTGATTGATAGAACAAACAGATGATATTATTTGTATAAACAAAACGGAATGTTCATAATAAAATGGTAAAACTATAAGCTCAAAACACATCAAACGAATGAATAACAACTGTAATGTTTCTGACTTGGTACACCAATTTTGTGATGAAAAAAGGTGGATTAAACATGGTGTTATATCTAGTCAATCCTGTCACTTGTATGACAGTTGCATACAACTTTTGAAGGACGGACGAAATGATTACTATATCATTCCCGTAGAAGTTTATGACATGTTATTAGTATTACAGATGATTGTTATTTTTATGTTACAACTTGACAAAATCTTTAATTCTGTACTTTATTCTTTCTAGATAATTTAAGTGCAGTAAAGCTATAAGCCGTATTACCTAATTTGTCGTTAATATATAACATTTAATAAACACAAATACGTTTTATTAAATACGCTTATAGTACCGATTTCAACTCAATAAAATAAGTATCTTGCATCAGCAAACTATCGTACAAATAACATATCCAGCATTAATTTTGCTTTATTTGTACTGATTCAAATAAAGTCTCTAATTTACTGTACAATATGCTAAGCAAGCGGAAATGTGAATATTTCTTGTTTGATTTTTTTGGCGTTCTCTACGTGTTCCGTGTACATTATGTCGATTTGTTTAAAAAAAAAAACAACTGAGAAAACAATTTGCTTTTAAAAAACTAAATCTGAAAGTACCAGGTATAAATAATAGGCTACAAAACAATATATGTACATTATTGGAAATATAAAATGTATTCGTACTCGCTATGAAACAAAATAATACATAGTTAAACCCGTATCGCATGCTGTATCATCACAAGAAACCAATTTAGTCCCTAGGGCATAAGGTCCCGAGGGCTGATATTGGTCAAGTGGTGATACAGCATGCGCTACGGATTTTGCCATGTAATAATCTGTTTATCATATATTTTGATACAATCAGATTCTTCGGATATCCTTTTTTAATCGTCTAAAATAAGAGAGAAAAGAACATTATGATTTTCCTGTATTTTTCCAGCTGACTTGTATTTTTATATAGACTTATTTGTTCAATATCCAAATCGTAATGTCCCTCATAATAGTTATCAAAGGTACCAGGATTATAATTTAGTACGCCAGACGCGCGTTTCGTCTACATAAGACTCATCAGTGACGCTCATATCAAAATATTTATAAAGCCAAACAAGTACAAAGTTGAAGAGCATTGAGTATCCAAAATTCAAAAAAGTGATGCCAAATACGGCTAAGGTAATCTATTCCTGGGACAGGAAAATCCTTAGTTTTTCAAAAAAATTCAAAGTTTTGTAAACAGTGAATTTATAAAATGACCACATAATTGATATTTATGTCAACACCGAAGTGCTGACTACTGGGCTAGTGATACCAAATACGGCTAAGGTAATCTATAGCTGGGATAAGGAAATCCTTAGTTTTTCGAAAATTTCAGTTTTGTAAATAGGAAATTTAATAAAATGACCTCATTAATAATATTCATGTCAAACCTTATTACATTCTCAATATACGTTAAACCATGTATTTTAATGTACCACAAACGATACTGTCCTTTTATTTCAACCATAATTAATATTTATCAAAAACATATCATAAGATGTAGAAATGTTTAAAGTTTTATATATTTTTTTTGGCGATTATATTATTCATGATAATTTTTTATTGTCTAAACAGCATGAAAAATATTTCTTGAAAAGTTTGCTAATTGTAACTAAATTAAAATCGTGAAAATTTTGTATTTGTGTTTAATCTATCAGGTAATGAAAAAAAACTTCATGAAAATAATAACCAAATAAACCGTCATATCACTTCAGATATTTCTACATCTTATTTTTTGGGGGAATTCATTTTTCGCCATGCCATGAAATACTGGACGCCATAGATCAAACGTTGACGTCATTTTAATTATGACGTCACACCAGGTATGCGATACGGGTTTTGCTATACGATTCGGGATATATGATACGGGTTTAACCATGCGATACGGGGTATGCGATACAGGGTAGGTGATACAGACTAGAAAAACTTTCTTTATTAGACAGACAAAATTGCTGTATTTTGTACTAAATATATGATAAATACAGATAAACATTTTTTAAATGGTTAGTATATATATCATAAACGTGTTTTTAGTGCCTGATAATGATTTATTACTTATCACTCTGTTCATAGTACGTAAGGTTGCTTAAGTCTTCTAAATAGTTTGGATCAATTCGAAAATTGAATTTTTATGAAATGCACGATCATATATGTATAAAAACAAAAATGTTTCTTAGGATAAGATTTAAGTATCTCATTGCCCTCATTTTCTTCAAGAAACTTAATCAACTTGTCTCTTTTAAACACAATGCGTAAGTTCCGATTTTAAACAAATGAAATTTACACTGAAAAAAGAATATCACCTAACTCTTCTTCAAGCCTGTTGATTTCTAATACAACAGAAAACAAAGTTTTTGAAAATAATTAACACTTTTACTTATATATGTATATTCTGACTGTATACTTACTATTTTTGATATAAAAATAAAATTACATTAGACTTTTTGTTATGCATTTTGGGCATAGTTTTATTAGAAATACATACAAAGAGAGAATATCATATACAGTATTAATATAATTGTCTCAATGCAACACACAGTATAACAAGTGTTCCAATCATTTAGAGTAGCTATCCAGCATGTCTGCAAATTAGTCTATATCATCTTCCGCCCCCATTACTCTTGGGGTATACGAATACAATAAGCAATAAGTAGATACAATGCATATACAACTAATTACTTATATATGGGTTAATGACAGATATTGATCAGAATTCGCAAATTAATGGTAACTATTATCAAATCGTTTTAGGATTCCGGTCCCCAATACTCGTGAAGTATTCAAATAATCAGTTAAAATAAATTTGTACAAAATTCATTGTTGGTAAAAAAAAAAATTCATGGTCAACATTTACCCCACATGGACGGTAAATTTTTCATAAATTGTTCTTTTATTACCATTCCTCATACTCTGGAATTATTCGAATACGCCGCTGCAATGATCATTTACAAGTTTTTAAAATTAATCACTAATTCTAATATATTTCAAATGTAGGTTTGCACTCATTCACGATGGACGGTAAATATTCAGAAAATCGCTCTTCTGTACTCAACACCTATACTCTGAAAGTATTTGAATACGTAGTTACAATGATCATTAATACTGGTATAAAATGAATTACTTATATAAACGTTTACTGCAAATGTTGGTCAGCATTCATTCAGTATGGACTGTAAATATTTAGCAAATCCCTTTTCAGTACTCATCCTTCATACTCTGAACTCGCTGAAATGGTCATTAATACTAGTATTACATTAATCACTAATATAAACGTTTACCTCAAATGTGTGACAGCATTCATTCAGTATGGACGGTAAATATTCAGCAAATCGTTCTTCTTTGCTCATCCTTCATACTCGAATACGTCGTTGCAATTGTCATTAATACTAGTATAAAATTAATTACTAATATAAACGTAAATTTGAAATCTTAGTCAGCCATTTATCTTCGACGCAGACACATTAATATTTAGAACGTTGTCAATATGAGATATTTAGCAATACTTTATATTTCATAATGTTAGAGCAAATGATCAAAATCTCGACAATTCTAATGTACAAGTCAATGTCAAATTATACAAGATTTTATTAAAGGTTTATTTATTTCATGTTCTAAGGATAAATATCGTTGTATGCCAAAGTGGACCCTTGATTTGTTTCACACAAGGACTTAATTCTAAAGTCATTCAATCTTTACTAAAAATATAAATTTTCACAGCCAATTATGTGCAATGTTAGGTTTTAACAATATGTTGGCGAATTTCGTAACAAGTTATAAAGTCATAAGCATTTGAAGAATTTCCCAAACCGTAATATCGAAAGTTTTCTGCAAATTTTTAATATTTACAGAAAAAAATGCACAAGAAGGACTCGTAAACGAATACCATAATTATGATTAAATTATAGCTATTTATTGTCTACGGATATATACAACATGTATATGTTTGTTTCATTTTGGCTATTGATGTCCTTTGATCTAATACTTACATGTAGCGCCTAATAACATTTTTGTTTTTTGGGGTGAATATGAAAAATTTGATAAACAATGATTTAAGTATATGATAGTAGACTTTCTTTTACTTGAATATCTAGAAGCATTTGACACATTTTAGATTTTTTACCAGTGAGTTAAACTCAAATAAATGACAATTCACTGAACAAATTTTAGATAGGATAGATTTGTCTCACCTTGTGGCAAAATGGTGGCAGGCTCGATAAGACTTGTTTGTTTTCAAACTGTACGTGAATTTTGCTATAGAAATATACATTTTTTTTTAACACAATATCTTCAAGGAAACAATTGATGTCTTTGAAGTAAATTAACATAAAATCATTATAAAAGCACGTGTTGTAAACTTACAGACTATCGTTGTTCGTTAAAGACTGAAAGCCAGGCTGGAAAATAAAGGCAACAGTACTATACCGCTGTTCAAAACTCATAAATCTATGGACAAAAAACAAAATCGGGATAACAAACTAAAACTGAGGGAAACGCATTAAATATTAGAGAAGAACAACGACACAATATTAAAATGTAACACACACAGCAACGGACTAAGCATTAGACAACATCCGATGAGAATAACCAATATAACATCAAAACCAAATACGTGAATTTGGGATAGAAGAGTACCGTGACACGTATTATAGTAATGTGAATTCACACTCAAAAATAGGAGAAAACAAACAACACAACGGAAACACAACGTAAAAATGTTACACACAGAAACGAACTATGATATAACAATGGCCATTTTCCTGACTTGGTACAGGACATTTTTAAAGAAAAAAATGGTGGGTTGAACCTGGTTTTGTGGCATGCCAAACCTCGCACTTTGATGGCATTTTTAAATATAACATTAAAATGACAACATAATAATACAGGACTACAATACAAATAAATAGCAGAACGTATTAGGCATAGAAACACATGAATAATAGATAACAAAAGGCATCAGGTTTAAAATTCATTACGTCAAAAACGCGCCTCGTCCAAACAAGACTTACCAGTGATGCCCAGATATAAAAGTTCGAAAGTCAAAAAAGGGGGACAAAGTTGTACAGCTCTGAGGATCAAAAGTTGAAAAAGGTTGTGCCAAATACGGCTAGGGTTTTTTGCTTGTGATAAGAACATCCTTATTATATAGAACAATTTATGCTATTGCAAACAGTAAATTTTATCAAATGAATATAAAAGATTTACATGATCAAACTGACGTTAACTAATTACAGAAAACAAAACCATAATACATAATGCATTGAAGACCAACACAGAAAATAGACACACCCGACTCAGTGACAAACCAGGCCTGAACGCAAAAAGTCATAACCATGACGTCACATACGAAGTGTTGAAAAGGTACAATATTACGTCATGCAGACATTTGAATTTCTGAAACAGCACAAATATGACGTCATATTTGAAAAATTATTTCTAAAAAATAAGATAGAAATAGGATTGAATTAAGATTATAATAGTACTAAATACTGATATTACATTTAAACACAATGCACATTGCAATATTAAGCAATAGCAATTAACTATGTTATATATATGTCCGGTTTGTTTTGAATCTAACTTCAAACATAAAAATCGTACAGATTACGTTGAACAAAATCAAAACTAATAAATAAAGGCGGTGATTAATTTTCTTTACCATAACACATGAATTCAATAGAAAAGACGTCAACCAATTTGACAAAATCCGATGAAAAACTCTTCTTTCTTACTTGTATTAAGCAGCCACGTTTTTAATAGACAAACAAGTACCTAAACCTAAACAATACTGTTCTTTGTTCCTAAATACTTTTTCCTTTGTGCCTATATATAAAAATCTATATATGTGAAGATATTTATTTTACATACAAAAAAAGATATATAATTAAACAAAGAAAAACCCACTGGCATCTAAAAAGCAACTTTTCAAAAATAGAATTAAGAACGGTGTACTTTAAAGGTACTTCATAATAATGGCTGATCGTTTGTAAATGGTGTGTCATGCCTGAAGATTCGTGAATATCATAAGTTGACGTTATTTGTCCAAAAAGACATCCGATGTTTTTATATATGTAAATGAATAGCGATGTTTATTTTTTCATAATTTTAATAATTTTTGAGAACAATTTGAAAAAAAAACAAGAAATGTAACAAAATAGCTGGAAATTAAAACTGTTTTTGGAAACACAGTATGTTTGATTTATACATGTAAGACCAAACGGTTTGCATTATAAATGTAATAAGGATTTTCTTATCCAAGGTATAGATTACCTTAGCCGTATTTGGCAAAACTGTTTTGAATTTTGGATACTCAATGCTCTTCAACTTTATACTTGTTTAGATTTATAAATATTTTGAATTGAGCGTCACTGATGAGTCTTTTGTAGACGAAACGCGCGTCTGGCGTACTAAATTATAATCCTGGTACCTTTGATAACTAGTTGCATTGTATATGTAATAAACGGGCCTTTCCGAGAGGCTAAAAAGTGTAGAGGACGTTATGCATAGGATCAAACTTCCCCATTCCGACCAGATATGGCTATGTATTTATACATCATACACAGTTAAACGAGGGGCAATCAAAACAAGAGTTTTACTGCTGGATGCGATAAATTAAGTTACCTTATTTCAACTTTAGTGTACATATGTTAGAAACGTTTTAAATCATTATCAGCAATGGGTTAAACCTTAACATTGTAGAAAATTTAGTCAGTAAAATAAAAGCAAAATGAAATAAATGAATTTTATTGATAAAGGAGCATCCATTTTGGGAGTTTTTTTTTTTTTTATGTAAAACAGAAAACATAGAACACAAAAATCCTCTGATTTATACTGACATAAAACCACTTATGTCACAATAAGAAAATTAAGTCAAGTATTTTTGTCTGCAAATATATTTATTTGCAGATACATAAGTTTTGATTTGACAGCGTGGGGTAATTAGAATTTCATTAAATTATTGTTTGTATATATTTTTTCATTTGCTATTTAGATTTCTTGACGAGGAAGTCCCGAAGGGAGGAAAAAAATCTCAGAGTAATTTCAATACCGAGAAATGTTTAATGCTAATATTTCCGTTTGTCTATAGGCGTTTCCGTGGTATTGTCTGCTGTTTAGTCAGTGATAGAATAATACTATAATTTATAGTGAATGATCACTATGAAAAGACATTTTCGGATTATATTTATAAAGAGATCTCTCTTTAATTGAACATGTCTTTTAACTCATCGATCTTAACTTTAGGTAACTATCCTTGCTTTTTACATGAACGAGTTTTAGTTTTGTAATAGGTTGAAAATGTCTGTGTCATTTTCCATGTTTGTTCATGTCTAAATTGTACTTTAATTGATTTTGAAAATAGTATTGATAAAATATTTTTCATAAATAAATATCATCATGTTGTAACAAGAGGTCGGCCATTTAAAAAAGTATCAATCGTATCATATACGTTGACGTATACGCATCTGCAGATATACAAAAACATATTATGTGATCCCGAGCTTAAGACTATCATACGTTTTCTCTCTGTCACTCTGGTATCTTTCGCCCCTGTTTGTCAACAATTAAATCAGCTACACAAATAAAAACTATCATTACAAATTAATCAGTTGCCCGTCTGCATTATTTAAATTAAAGCTCAGGACCACATAATGTTTATTGGTAAATCTGCAGATGCGTATACGTCAACGTACAAGATACGGTTGATACGTCTTTAAATGACCGACCTCTATAAAAAGCTTTACATTGCTATCAGAGTTTTTTGGTTCGTTGGTTTAATAATCGTTGATAAATAAAGTCAACAGTAGTATACCGCTGTTTAAAAATAGTAAATCTATGGACAAAAAACAAAATCGGGGAAAACAAACTAAAACTGAGGGAAACTGATAAGTGTAACCCATTAACGTTCTATTTTTGTTAGTTGTTTTTAATCAATTAGGTAAGGCATTTCCTTGTGTCGGTAACGGCATTTCAATGAAACAAGGAATACTTGTAAACTGCTGTGCCAAAATTGACATGTGTTTTATAAATATATCATATTAGCTGGATTTGGCAAAACTTTTAGAAATTTTGGTCCTCAATGCTCTTCAACTTTATCGTACTTTATTTGATGAGTTTATTTACAACCACTGGGTCAATGCCACTGCTGGTGAGATTTGTTTCCCCGAGGGTATCACCAGCCCAATAGTCAGCACTTTTGTGCTGACATGAATTATCATTGATATGGTTATATTCATAAATTAACTGTTTACAATAGATAACCTTAGCTGGATTTGGCTAAACGTTTAGAAATTTTGGTCCTCAGTGCTCTTCAACTTCGTAATATATTTGGCCTTTTTAACTGTTTTGGATTCGAGATTCACTGATGAGTCTTTTGTAGACGAAACGCGCGTCTGGCGTATGTACAAAATTTAGTCCTGGTATCTATGATGAGTTTATTTGCAACTCAATTGTGAACTGCATAAAGTTTCCTTATGGTGTCACTAGAAAAATTAGTTTGCAATTTGGGTTTTTTCAACAAAATGACTGCACTTTGACTATAAATGACAGAAAAAAATATGGAAATACGAAATGCATATAAAACGGAAACAATGATATAAAATGTTAACCTTGTAAACAGAATACTTTACCATAGTCCCACACTCTCTTTTTTAAATTGCCCGTTTTGAATTTTATAAATTAAAATAAACTCCCTCAGGCAAAGTTCCTTTTTGATAGATTTGGCTAAAATTTAGCTGGTCCACTTTAATAATATACTCCTTCAACTATTATTGACATCATAAACGTTCAAATATTGTGCTTTAAATAATGTTAATCAAGAAAAGCGCGTCGGACGCATGTCATTCATAGGTTTTGTTTTCATTGTAAACGGCGAATATGTATCATCATGAACAGACACTGTGATCTGATCCAGTATTTAAACGTATGAAAAATCTGTCTTTCTATGAAATATCTTACTGGATTAACATTAGTTTTGATCGGAACAATATAGATACAAACTAGTATGCCTTTTGTATATTTGTTTAAAAGTTTAAACCAGTTGTGTTGCATGTCTGTCATGTATCTTTACACTAGTACTGTGTTGACGGATTGATCCCAATTATGTCACATTAACTTATTTTGTGTGTTTGGGTTGGCCAGCCAATTGTGTCTTTATAAAGGACATACACACAACTGTACTATAAGTGGGAGGCTTAGCTTGCTATAAAAATGTTAAAATTACAATTTCATTTAAAAATATCTATATCAAGTCAAGAATATGACGGGTGTTTCCAATTCGTTCAATTGGTTGATAAAGTTTTACGTTTTATTTTGTCAGCTTTTATAATCTACTTCCTTATTTCTGAATCTACCTTGGGGTTTGGTATTTTTTGAATACATTTTTCTGATCATTCTTCTAATTTTTAACTTTGATTGTTCCAAGGAACATTGAAGGCAACTAAAAACGAAGACAGAATCTTTTCATAAAAATACTTAATATTTAACTGAAAATCATGAAAAAGAACCCTTCATTTGCAGCTATGATCGTAAATAAAGGCAACAGTAGTATACCGCTGTTCGAAACTCATAAATCGATAGAAAAAAACAAATCCGGTTTACAAACTAAAACTAAGGGAAACGCATTTGATTGAGAGGAGAACAACGGCACAGTATTAAAATGTAACACACACAGAAACGAACTAAGCATTAGACAAAATCCGATGATAATAACAAATATAACATCAAAACTAAATTGATGTCTTACAACCGAGTGTGCCTGTTATTGCATCATTATTTGCAAAATAAACAATACAACAATAAAAACAGCTTGCTGCTTGTAACCGATGTATATTTATTGGGCAACTGCTTAACCAATATTGTATTCGGCTGTAATTTGTGTTTAACATTAACGATAAACAAGCAACATGAATGTTATCAAAAACCACATTTAGAAAAAAAAAAGAAATACATCGTATCTATCAGGAGGCGACACATAAGGGTTTATTTTTTTTTATCGTTTTCAATCTATTTACCACTTTGCTATACCATTTATACCTTGTCTTCCAATCTTCTAACATTCAACATTTCTTTTTTGACTGTGTGCTGAGTCTTTTCATGCTTTTTAAGAATAATAAAGTTCGAACTTTTCCATTATTGTTTAAACAATGGAGTTTGCGAAGTTTCCCTTGCAACTAAATTGAAAATATGAATTCGATCCCACTGTTGCACGCTGTGACAAAAGCCTTTTGTTTATTATATTCATTGTTTTGTAGATTATAAATTCGTACTTCAAACATGTTTCTTTTTTATTACTATACTGAACAAACAAACGATTTATGTAATCTTTAAAGGTTCGTTAGATTGTCCTTATGACGAACATTTAAACACTGCAGTAAACAAATTCTGCACATATATTCACGCAGCTAATCAGACAACTAAACGTCCTTTCTTCTCACTGGATGGACATTATATCGACAATCATAACTCACGACAAAAAAAGGCAACAGTAGTATACCGCTGTTCAAAACTCATAAATCCATGGACAAAAAACAAAATCGGGATAACAAACTAAAACCGAGGAAAACGCATTAATATAAGAGGAGAACAACGACATAACACTAAAATGTAACACACATAGACAAAATCCCACGAGAATAACAAATATAACATATATATATAACATCAAAACCAAATACATGAATTTGGGATAGACAAGTACCGTGACACGTCTTATCGCAATGTGAATTTACAATCCATAGGATTTTTCAACTCCATACGATTTAGACGTCTAAAAAATTGGAAAATAGTTCACTTATAATAGCTATAGCTAAAATACATGAATCTTACTGTGAAATCAGATTTTATTCATTGCTTTAATAGGCATAAGTGCGTGACTGGAAACTGAAGAAACTATTATAAGCCCTAATACAAACCACAGACAAGATAATGTTATTAATATAGCTACACTGTACCTAACGCATTTTAGTAATTAATTTACGTATTTCAATAATTAATCCGTTGGTGAACATGAGTTCTAGAACGTTTTGTTTCAGTACATAACAAATGTTAAAAATATTGTGTAAATCGAATATACCGAATCTTCTACGTTTGAAGTGATTGTTTGATTAACCATTACTAAGGTGCAGTAACAGACAGAATTCGCAATTCATAATTTTCTAAAACAATGAATATCAAAAGCAAGAGACTTTAGTTAATATTTGATATTAATGAAGAATATCAAATTTTAGATTGAAAAAAAAAGCAGTTAAACCCCACCTTTTTAAAGTGACTATCCTATATCAGAATAATTATAATTTATAAAATATATAAAAATGAACGGTTCTTGATCTTACGCTGACACCTAGTCCCACACACGATACATCATTCACTATACACCAGTAGGTTCAGTAAGACCTCTTTTTGGCCCCAAAATATAGCAGTTTTACAAAATTGTGAAAACGTAATCTTTTAGCTATTTACTAAAAAGGAGAATGCCTTAAAATTTGAGACCAAAATCGGCCCTTACCGGACCTACTCCTTTCTGTTCTCTTTTCGCATTCAAACTAAATCGATTTGCACCATTAAAAATAATTAATTTAACAACAATTACATCTTTGATTAAACGAACGCATAAAAGGAATAAAAAAAGTTAAAATATCATATTAATTTCAAAAGACATCCTATACCTTCCTACACACACAATTATCTCATACCATAAGTATTATAATATAGAATTATCTGATCAAAGTTAATAAGTTACTGCGAGTATGCCTTTTTTTTTTAGTTAGATCGAGTATTTAAATGATTTCTTTCTGATAAACAAAAGCCCTATAACTGAGACATTTTGCAGAATTATGCCGGTCGAAGTGTTCTGATACCATAATTATTTCCGGTCTGCTTTTATGAATTACGCCTCGACGCGATATTTAACACTAAACTGAACAACAGATACCTATAAAACATACAAATACAATCGTCATTTGTACTGCTGCAAACAAGGATGCTTTTCTACCTCAGGAATAGATTACCTTAGCTGGATTTGGCAAAACCTTTAGGAATTTTTGTCCTCAATGCTCTTCCACTTCCTACTTTATTTTGCCTTTTTAACTTTGTTGGATTCGAGCGTCACTGATGAGTCTTTTGTAGACGAAACGCGCGTCTAGCGTAATATGTAAAAAATCAGTCCTGGTATCTATGATGAGTTTATTTATTAACTTATTTTTCTAAATACATAATTTCAGAAGAAAATGTAGACTTCTTCTTTTAATGTTGAGGATTATTCAAGGTTATCTATAATCGCTGTCATTTAAATAAAGAATATGAAAGGATACATCATCCGATGGCAGTGTAAGGCTTAAAACGGATACAACGTTGATGTACCAGATTATTATTATTTTGTGTTTTTTGAATCAAACATAAATAAAACAACAAATACATACACTCATTTGTTGATCTTCAAATTGTGTTATAAAAAAGAAGATGTGGCATGATTATCAATGTTGTTTACTTCCATGCCATATAAACATCTTTGATATATAAACTCTGGTGGAGAGTTGTATTATGACATTCTTACTGCGTCCTCTTATTTGTATATGCTTGCATTTGGAGTGTTTTATGCCCATACCGAAAGTTTTTGTATGAAGTTCAACCAATGTTGCTTTCTGTGCCAACCTAAATAATAAAATTTCATTTACTGGCCATAAAACAACTTCTATGGAAACTTATCAAAACCAATCGCATACAAGTACTTCACAAATGTTTCATGGAAGAAATAATCTACTTAACGTCCTAAGTATATGTTCATATGTGTTTGCTATCCTTTGATGGTAAATGGTACTTTTAGGTTGTTATCTAAATCTTAATATAATTGCAAAGCAAAATTGCTGTATATTGTTAACTTATAAATTGCAGTAATGCTGCAATACTATATTCCGAAATTCAGTGTTTCTTATACAACACTGTGCATATGTAATGCATTTAAATTTTAATAACCATCCGATACCTATTTTGGAAAAGAAATATTCGTAGATATAATAAATATTTATGTGTTTACTTTGTTCATTATCCTACAAATTGTCTTTAATACTTGATTGTTTTCTTAAGCAAGTAATAGCATTCAATAGTACTATGTCAGTTTGAAAATTTATACTGACACTATGCACTTAATAGCAATGAATAATATTGTCTTTGACAGGAATTTTTCAAAAACATTCGGTTTCACGTTTAGGTATCCGGTATTCAGTGGTTACACGCATTAGAACGGAGATGTAGTTTCATCAGAATGCCTATTGATTCCATGAACCGGAAGTTACATTCATACGTTTAGAATGATATGCGTGCTCAAATTTCGAGTCTGTATCCGGTTTCTTGATTGTGGAACATTGTAAAACATAGTTACATACAACCGGACATATTGCTTTAGATGAACGAGTTTTGTTCATGTTTCCACCTACTTAGCGTATTTTGTTGTTAGATGTGAATTTGATATGTTGTTAAATCCGTTATTTGAACTTGACCTGAATCATAATCACTTAGCTCTTCCTTGTCATAGTGTCGAAGAAATTATTACATTTCAAGGAAGACAATAACGTTGTGCAATAGTTTTTTTCATTTTCATTAGCTTTTCCAAATCGAAAGGTATCTAATAAAAACATTATATAAAAGTTCATTTAAAAATTATGGCCCTATATAATTAATTGCTGACATCAGTGACAAACACACTGTATATTCAAATCCTTACCACTTTGATTTTTATACATGATATTCTCATGTCATGCACACTAACAATTCACATAGAATAACACGCTTATATAACATGAATAATTATAATTGTAGGCTTTGGATTGCAAAAACTCTATGTGACCAACAACATTTGACAGGCGTACTAAATTATAATCCTGGTACCTTTGACCCATAATTGATTTGTAACATTGCAAAATCCTCTTAGATTATCCTTTTAAATACTGGGTAAAGTCGCACAAAAATATATATATAAGGTCGATATCATCCGACTGTGAAATTATACGTTAAAGATAAATCAATAAAAGAAATAAAAGAAGGAAAGCAACCATTTCTTGATTTGTATTTTTGTATATTCTTGTAAACAAACATTAATTTAAGTCAAAGTCATTAATACCTTTGTTAAAACAGAAAAATATATGACAGAACAATCTCAAGTGAATGATAAACCTGTTTTTAGCACTTTAAATCTCTCTGCATTGTTATAAAAAAGGCATTTGAGGAAAAATACTTTGTTATATGTTTTCGTAACTTTTACATTTTTCTATTTCAGATGTCAACGTCCGTGTGGTATATATGTGGAGTATTGTGTGCTTTAGTCATATCATTGACATTGTCATTTGAAATTGACGATACCGTCCTTTCTGACGACGAATATTATCCACAGTATAAAGCTGTCGACACTGTGTCAGACGATTCTAGAAAAGAAAATGTTTTAGCTAAAATTCTCAAGTATTTAGACAATAAAAATGCACAAAGATCTGCATTACAAGACAGTTATGTACAAAAGATTTTTGAAAATGACATGGATTCCGGAGCACGTCTGCCAATAATTAGTAAGCGAAAAGTATTTTGGCAGCCATTAGGTTATATCCCAGCTTCAGTGCGCATTTCCGGAAACAGTGGAAAATCTCAATCAGACGACAACACCGGAGGACAACTATTCAGATATGGATAAATCGTTCAGTGACATAACGTGAACGAAATATTGATGTAAAACATTTGCAATTAAAAGTTTTACTAACTTTTTAATAGATTTTTTAGATTCCTGCTTATTCACTTTTTTAATTCCTTTGCATCAATATATTGAGTATACGTTTGTAGCTACCCTTGCTCATTTCATCACTGTGTTTTACCAGAATTTTCGTAACAAACGTTAAGTTTTAGTTAAATCTTTAGGAGTATTCAGCATCGGTTTCATGTATGAACATTTAATTGAAAAGTTTTATTATTAACTTTAATGGTAACAATGGGGTGTCATTTTGGTTCAACGTGTTGTTGCCAGTTCGTTTAAATGTCAACATTATTCATTCAATTATTTTCAAATGGTATTGTTATTATTTGTATGTTGCTTTGCCTGGAGTAAAAAAAGATTTTTAGTAAATGCGTGGTAATGAATTCAAATATTCAATGACACACAACTCTTCAGAATTTCAACAAAGAAAGAGTTTTCTGTTTAAAGGAGTGAGTAATCACTTGAGATCAACATTTTTACCTCTGGTAGAATGAGCTTTGCCTAATGAGCTTCATACAACAAACCAAAATACAAAGAAACTTGTAAAACTATGTTTGTTGTTTAGATATCCAATACAATAATATGAGACTAAGAATGAATACATTGAATGAGGTATACAACAATGGGACAGCAATCCAGCAGCATATAAAAACTCAAAGGACACCATAGAAATGTTATCCGATTTGCAATATAATATCCTGTTACTGTACTAAATATTATCTATCATATACCTTATGGTCCTTTAAGCAATCATGTGGTAATCGGTATATGGTTTCCTTAAAACAAATGTTCTGGTTTCATCTTATATCGTTTAGAATAAGGAGTCACTGACCTTTCAGAAATTATGACATACTATCAAAATGTATTTAATAGAGGATGCAGTGTTAACTACCTTAGCTGTATTTTTCAAAACTTTTAGGATTTTTTGGTCCTCAATGCTCTTCAACTTCGTACTTTTTTTTTTGCCTTTTAAACATTTATTTATTCGAGCGTCACTGGTGAGTCTTTTGGAGACGAAACGCGCGTCTATCGTAAATATAAAATTTCAATTCTTGTATTTTTGATGCCTTTTTTTTTTTTTTTACATAATTCAGAAATGATCATTTTATTTTCTTTCAATTTAGTGTTAATACTTTGTTTCTCTCATTTACCTATTCTGGTTTGTTACTTCAGAATAAGTTAAATTGTACTTTAAGGGCATACGATACAGTTACAGGGGAAGTAATGACGTTGCTAACATTATTTGTTATTTTCGCGACGTCAAACGGTGACTTATCATAAAAGATGCAGTTTTCGACTGATTTTTATCATCATTCAAACTGATTTAACTTGAAAACGAGTTCATGGACCCCTCTTTTTTAAAATGACATTTGGTTTGATTACGTCAGAAGGCTATCTGTACCAGTTTTCATGAAAACGTAAATAGTGCATTTTTTTTTTAAATTTGATTAATATACAGCAAAACATGATGGTTTTTTTCCTACATTCATGATCATTTGATAAATTTGAGTTATTTGTAATAATAAAATGTACAATTTTATGCAATATTTATAAAACACATAAATTACAAATAATTTTACAAAAACTGATCGTGTTTATCTTTTAAAACAAAAAAGCTATGTATTTCTATCGAAAGGAAAAATACGTCAACAAATCCGTATTTTCAGGAAATATCTGAAATTTGAACATCAATTTACTCAGAAAGTAGCACATAAATGTATAATTTTTATTACATAGTTTATTTAATCAGGTCGAAAATAGCCTACATGCAAACTTTTATCAAATTTTAAATACGGGATCAAAACTGTATCGTATGCCCTTAACGTACCTTACATAACCCAAACAAAGTTTAAGTTTATTTGTTTTCTTCTTCAAAGACTTATGTCTATTGTGTGCTAAAAAGTAAGATAATTCCTTATAAAATTCATTTTATAGTGAAGCCATGTATATAATTTGTGCCTTTCCAGGTACGACAGTTAGATATTTGTTGAATTCTGCTGATTGAACACAAGTTTCACCAAAATAAGATAGGCTTCATTTATTGATTTGTTGAAGGTTAAATTTAAGTTTAAGTTTTTTCTTATGCAAAGAATAGCTAAGAGCAAGGCATTCTCAAAAGAAATATCAAGAAATATGGCATCACGTCAAAGTCATTGCCGGAACTCATAATGTTACACCCGCCATTTTTAAAAAGTTAGTATCGCTCATTCTTAAGTTTTCTATGTGATATTTGTGATGCTGTTGTTTGACTTTTTGTCTTTTTCTTTTTTTGCCATGACGTTGTTAGTTTGTTTTCGACTAATGAGTTTGAACGCCCCTTTGGTATATTTTGTCCTCCCTTTATGTATCTGGTTTCTGAAATAATTATTTTGAGCCAAACTAAACGTAATTAGGTTATTCCAGACAACTCTATCATGCAAATTAAAATTAATATCATATGTAAGTTTTCTTGTAAGGTATTTGTACGGTGTTGTCTTAAACTGTCAGTACTTTGTTTCTGTGCTACTAATCAATCAATCATACATACTGTTTAGTCCCTTTAGCAATCATGTGGTTACTGTTGATATGGTTTCATAAAAACGAATGTTTTGGTGTAATTATTTATCGTTAAGAATAAGGAGTCGTTGACTTTTCAGAAATTATGACATACTCTAAAAATGTATTTAATACAGGATGTAGTGTTAATCAAAATTCGGAAAAGATCATTTTATTTATCCTCAATTCAGTGCTTATACATTAGTATTTTGTTTCTCATATTTTGCTATCCAAGTTTGCCATGGCATAAAAAGTAAAAACACAAAAATACTGAACTCCGAGGAAAATTCAAAAAGGAAAATCAAAAATCAAAAGGCAAAATCAAAAGTCCAAACACATCAAACGAATGGATAACAACTGTCATATTCCTGACTTGGTACAGGCATTTTCTAATATAGAAAATGGTGGATTGAACCTGGTTTTATAGCTAGCTAAACCTCTCACTTGTATGACAGTCGCATCAAATTCCATTACATTGTCAACGATGCATGAACAAAACAAACATACTCAAAGAGTAAAAATGTCAAAAATAGGGGTACAACAGTCAATATTGTGTTATCATCTTAATATCACTACATAAACAACAAATGTAACAAAGTAGCACAAAAAGGCATACATCAAATTTAACATTCTCATTTTGCTTTTCTTATACGGCTGAATTTATCTAGTATGTAAAGTCTACCCATAAATGAAAGAAGGTTTTCATTACTGGTGTAAAATTGCGCGTTTGAAATTCGCACAGGTAGACATAAAAATAATTTTGTCGTATGACGGCATACATAATTGCAGACTCACGTAAAGTAGATATAACAAAAAAATAACATGTTGAACTGTACTTTAAAGTACCTTCCATAACCAAAACATAGGTTTAAATTTAATTATTTTCGCCTTTGAAGGCTTATATCTATTGTTTGCTAAAACGTGAAATAATTCATTATAAAATTCATTTAACAGTGAAGCCATGTATGCGCTTGGTGCCATTCTAGATTAGACTTATAATATATTCTTTAAATTTTGCCGATTTAACACAAGTTTCACGAAACTGACATGGCTTCGTTTATTAAATTGTTGAAGGTTAACTTTCATTTTTTGCTTTTAACAAATAATAGCTAACAGCAAAGCATTTCACAATGAATAAAATGAAAGCTTGCTTCACGTAAACAATCAAAGTCGGTGCACATAAATTTACCCCCGCCTTTTTATTCTAAAGGTTAATGTCGATCAGTCTTACGTTGTCTTTGTTTTTTGATTACTGGGGTTTGTCTTTTGGTTTTAGTCTTTTTTGCTATGACATTGTCAGTTTGTTTTCGACTTATGAGTTTGAACTACCCTTTGGTTTCTTTCGCCGTTCCTTAATGTATATGGTTCCTGAAATCATTGATATTTTGAGCCGATCTCAAAGTAGATAGGTAATTCTAGACGAATATACCATGCAAATTGAAAGTAGTATCATATACTTTAAATATATGGTAGTTTTCTTAAAGGTGTCTTTACGATGTTGTCTAAAACTGTAGTTACTCAGTTTATAAGTTAACCTGTTTCCTTTATAAAAAGGTACTTTAACAAACATGGTTAAACGTGAATAAGTTATCGTCACTATATTTGTTAACCGTTTTTATTTGTAAAAGGCAGACATTTATTAAATCGAGAATCATATATAACTTTAAATTTATATAAACATGAGAGAAGATAGAAAGAAATATTAAAATCAACAAGTAGGGAAACAATAAAATACCATCAGAAAAAAGACAAACAACATTTCACTTAATAATACACATACAATTTTGGGATTAAGTAACGCGACCAAAGCTGTACCAAGTAAGGAATATAGTTATCAAAAGTATGACAGTTGTTATCGTTTCGTTTGATGTGTTTGAGCTTTTGATTTTGCCATTTGATTAGGGACTTTCCTTTTTGAATTTTTCTAGGAGTTCAGTATCTTTGTGATTACATTTTTTAGGGGTGAATTGAAATATTACAGAAGTAAATGCGAGCGAATCTTGCTTCTTTAGTGAAATCAGCTTTGATATTTCTGCTCATCACGTTAATAAATCACAACAGGTGATTATGCATCATATAATATAAGATTGGTAAGTTGCCCTCGTTTTCCACTATAACACCACAAGATTCATAAAACAGGCGAAAAAAAAAATAAAATTATGTAACCCTTAAACTAAGTTGATCGAATTTGAAAATATGAAATGAAAATTTAATTTTTTCCAGGCCAAGGATATGCGAGACTGAGGCCGGTTGAAACTACAATGAAATCATTGAATAAAAAAGCACAACATACAATACTGAAATGTTAAAATTTCAATTAGTTGTAAATAGTTATCAAAAAATATTAGGATTATAATTTAGTACGCCAGACGCGCGGTTTTTTTTTACACAAGACTCATCAGTGACGCTCATATCAAAAAAGTTGCCAAACAAGTACAAAGTTGAAGAGCATTTAGGATCCAAAATTCCAAAAAGTTGTACCAAATACGGCTAAGGTAATCTATTCCTGGGACAAGAAAATCCTTAGTTTTTCGAAAAATTCAAAGTTTTGTAAACAGTGAATTTATAAAAATGACCACATAATTAATATTCATGTCAATACCGAAGTGCTGACTACTGGGCTTGTGATACCCTCGGGGACGAAACATCCACCAGCAGTGGCATCAACCCAGTAGTGTAAATATTTATCAAAAGTACCAGGATTATAATTTAGTACGCCAGACGCACGTGTCGTCTACATAAGACTCATCAGTGACGCTCATATCAAAATATTTACAATGCCAAACAAATACAAAGTTGAAGAGCATTGAGGATCCAAAATTCCGAAAAGTTGTGTCAAATACGGCTAAGGTAATCTATTCCTGGGACAAGAAAATCCTTAGTTTTTCGAAAAATTCAAAGTTTTGTAAACAGGAAATTTATAAAAATGACCACATAATTGATATTCATGTCACCGAAGTGCTGCCTACTGGGCTGTTGATACCCTCGGGGACCTGTTTGACAGTTTAACAGAGGCAAATTCGAGTTGATTGACTGTTATGGAATATCTGTGTCACAAATTACCACAGATATATTCTTACTTATATTCGTAACCACTATCCAGTCCTATTTTCCTTGAAAATGACATCATTAAAAAAACCGTCACTGAATGTTAACCTACTATGAGGAACACGGAGGGTGCAACTAGTTGAGTATAATCTGCTTCACTTTTATTTCAACGTTTTACGTGTTAGAAGTTTACGTGGATGATCATTTTGCTCAGTTTTCTGTGAAGTCTTTTATGAATAAAGGCGACAGTAGTATACCGCTGTTCGTAATTCAGAAATCGATAGACAAAAAAACAAATCCTGGTTACAAACTAAAACTGAGGGAAACGTATTAAATATAAGAGTTCTAAGACACAACAGAAACACAACATTAAAATGTAACACACACAGAAACGAACTACAATATAACAATGGCCATTTTTCTGACTTGGTACAGGGCATTTTAAGAAAAATATGGTGAGTTGAACCTGGTTTTGTGGTATGCCATTCCTCCCGCTTTAATGTCAATGTTAATTATAACATTAAAATGACAACATTACATGACAGGATTACAATACAAATAAATGGGAGAAAATATAGGATAATGAACCTAATTTCAGTTGTGTAAATCATAATTTATATATATATATACAAATATATCTGGAAAACCCGCAACCCATCTCATCTTAGAAAAGTAATAAAGTTACACATATTTAATTATACAAAAGAAAAATATAATTCAAACTTTTTATTTATTATAATTTATCTAAAGTTTTGCATTGCATCTACTGTACATATCAGTAACCTACCTCAGAAGATCAACACAATTTAAATGTACATATAAACAACATTCCGTACAACCTACTGTTAAAATGACAGATATCATTAACCCACCCTTGAAGCACACCACACTTGATTAAAATATACATTTAACCATGATAACTAACATTACGTACATTTGTAATACATAAAAATAATGTAATAGATTTTGACAACAAGGAAACAAATACTACAAATTTGCAGCAACATCATAATTTGAGGATTCATTGACTTATCATCGGTATTTTAAAAAGAACATACTGGTGAAACTTTAATTGGAGCAGTTTTTCTAAGATAAGGAAGGATATTGGATTTAATTTGTGAGAAATTGTTCTTAGTTTCCGTTCAAATGTTATATAAGTACTGAACGAAGATGACCGCTGCTGTTACATAAAATAAAAAAAAATGCTGTATTATTAAAGATATTATCGATTAAACTTGTAACTTGTGTTTGGTATAGAAAGTTCTAAGACAATATTTTTCTTCACAATACGGATATCATGTGGCAGGTTTAAATGGAACTGACAATTTATTTCCCTATAAATTTGACATAGGAAGTGAACAGTGGTATTTGCATAACAGTTGTTCCTTTTTTTCAAGTTTAACTTTTGGTAATATTCTGACCACATTCCGCGTGTCTCCCTAAACAAATATTGTTTGTCAAAATGCGCATTTTGCGCGGTTAATGGGAACCATTTAACGTTGATATCATCGCCACTTGGTCGCAATCTCTGATGCAGGAATTCTAAGTTCGACATATGAATACTGATATTGTTTTAGGATAGATGCAAAGATATGTACAAAGATCTGAAAACTAGGGATTTTGGCTATAACTTATCTCCTTGTTTGGTACTATCAGCTCTATAAAGTTGGTATTAGGGTTTTTGTTTTGGAATTCTTTTGATCTTGTGAATCTATAAACAAACATTTGTTTTAGGAATACGTTTTTAATGCAGAAAGGTTGGAACTGTTTAACGTTATACTATTACACTGGATTAATACCTTGATGATGGGCTGTAAGTACCCAGATTTATTAACAGTTCAATAACTCAATACTTCGGTAACGACTTGACTTGAAAATATGGATATTGGTACACGAAATCTGAAGTCAATACGGAACAAGAGCTATGCATATAAATGTCAGCTCTTTAACGTTCGTGTTTTAATTTTAGATTGTTTTGGGGTCTTATACATCCCATAAGAGACTTTATTTGTCGAAATGTGTTTTTGGTGTAATTTTGTCCTGTTCAGTACTATCAACTCTTTGACAAAGTATTATATTTTGGAAATACTTTGATCTTGGGCATTCCTAGATAGATACTATTTGTCGGAATGCATATTTAATATACTAAAGTTGCTTACAATTTACTGTATATATACCCCTGGTTGACAACTCTTCTAGTTGAATGTAAGTAACAAGTGGTATTTCAGTAACTCAATACTTTGACTGTTACATGAAAACACGGATATTAATTTTAGAAACATACAGGTATAAATGTATATACATAGCTTTCATTCTGTTTTCTCGTGTTTACCTTTTGTCTTGCTTGGTACCTTTCGCTCTACGACATTTATATATGGTTGTGTGTTTTGAAATTATTAAGCAATGTCCATCAATTTCTATCCTAGAGTCGAAACCTCTGCTATTTATATGTCAGTCTCTAATTGAATTTTATCCTACAGTCGATACCTCTGCTATCTAGACATGTTATGCAGTCCCTATAGATATTTCTTTCCTAGTTATATTCGTATGATGTGTTTGAGTTTTTGATTATGTCATTTGTTAAGGGAATTTTCGTTTTGAATTTTCCTAAAGTTCGGCATTTTAGTTTATTTTACTTTTTACTACTTTTGTATCGACATGAAAATATTTTAATTGCTCTTTTCCTTAATCCATGTTTGACTGCATGTTTTGTCCTGTCTCTTCAACTTTTGTATAATGTTTGGATTTTTTGTCGTGCATTCATAAAGATATATTGTTTGTCGGAATGTGCATTTGTCGTTTAAAATGGGTACCGTTTACTATTTTATTATTACCACTAGTTCAATTCTCTGCATCTACTGATCAACTGCCGGTTTCTGAAAGTATGTCTTTCCCAGCAAGTCAATATTTTGTTTCGCCATGACAACGGCTATTGTTTTTAGTAAATTTGCAGTGATATTTGCATAGCTAGAAACTCTAGTTTCTTTACCAGATTTGGACAAACGTTTTATCCAGTTTCGTTCTGTCAGCTCTTTAAGGTTTTTCTTTGGTGAAAGTTTGGAAATATGTTGTCTTCTTTTATTTCTAAAGAGACGATATTAGTCGAAATGCGAATTTTGTGCAGTGACGTTGAATATTGTTGTTTGAACCATTTCAAGTTTTCCTTTCACGATGTCTTTGGATAAGGATCGATACTTAACAGATGCTATTAAAATCATGACTTTAAAAGTTTGACAGACGCAATCATGATTTTGTGAACGGATTGACTATCGGTGTCACGAAAAACCACATACACTGTATACAGCAACTGTTTAACTTCCCCAAAACATCTGAGATAAAAAAAAAAAAAAAACTGCTGTCGTTCTCCTATTACGATCAAAATTAATAAAATAAGCTTGAATATGAATTAGTTTTATCAAGAATGTGCTTCTTAAGCCGATATTTTATCCTTCGCTATAGCTCGTGGTAAAATTTTTAGCACAAAGGGCTTACCAATGGTATAATTGATATTAATTCCAGCCCCGTGAATCATTTCTTAATTCAATATTTTTTTTCATGAACAAATAATCATTGATCATACATTAGCAAATAGGAGACCACCAAGATTGCTTCACAAATACGTGTAATTTCATTGTTAAAATTTAAAATTCCAAATAGCAATACTTCACTCATGAAATATCCATTCTTTATGGCGCTTTAAGCCAATTACAATGTTTCGGAGTACGCCTTTGAAAAAACTTCCAATACTGAAATTTGATTTAAAAACGGCGAACTGGTTGAACAAAATTTGTAATACTTCACCAATATTTTATTTTATTTTCAATTTGATTAATTGGATACGTCGGTTACATGTAATTGCAGACACCGTTTTATTTTCCAAATTTATATATATAATTATATATCTAGTAATAAAGATTAAGAATTCTTCTTAATAGATTTTTTATAAAACTGATGTATTTTTTGGAAAAAAAACAAATGACGGATCAGAAATGTTTGCAGTCAAGGAATATTCATCTTCGCTAGCCAAGGGTTACGATCCACTCCCGCTCTCTTCACCCTTGGCGGATTGAGATAAAATTTCGAAGACACAAGGTAAGTATTTTTATTGGTTGCAGTAGAAACTCGCTGCATCCAATCAAAAAGCGCCTATACCACGATCACGTGTAGATGAAGAAATTGTTTGTAAACAATTGCCACGTGTTTATTGTGCAACAAGTCTTTACATCACTAAACATACGACTATATTTAGTGATAACTTGAATGTTTTTAATCAACTAATAGAAGTCCCTGTGTATGTTTCATGCACAAATGCATGAATGTTGACGCATATTTTCGTTTCCGGCTTTACCAAGTGTGTAGAATCGAGACGCTACCGTGTTTTTACCTCCAAATTGAAGAATTCAAGTGCTATCATTGGTCAAGAATAATGTATTCGAAATAGGCTTGACTTTTATTTTCCGATAGATGGCGCAACATTGATATCACAAATGTTAGCTCTATCTGCCAAGGGTGAAGAGAGCGGGAGTGGATCGTAACCCTTGGCTAGCGATATGATGAATATTATGATCCGTTAAGTTAGTACTATTGCAGCAACTGATTGGATTCGTATGGGGTATTTGTAATGAACTGTTTGACTATGTACTACATAATGTACTAAATTGAACTGTCATACACATCTGTCCCAGGGTAGGCGCAGGCATTGGCGCCGGTAACCAAGCCGCATTTTTTTATTTGCATGTCTTGTTATTCGGTGGTTGTTGTTTGTTGCTGTATATTATACATTCTATATTTACCTTTATTTTCATTCATTGATGTTCATTAATCGCATTACTATAATCTTACCTCTCTTCTTTATCTGGTGTTATACCATACAAATTATTTTCCCCAAGAACGATATGTGACGGATACCACAGCTTCATGTTTAAATGGACGACTATCGATCTGATTTTTATACATTTACAAATAAATATAGCAACTGTTTTGTTAAAGCGACACGATTTATCTAATATAAATATGTGGAACACGATTGCAAAATAAAGGCAACAGTTCATAATATAAGTAATAAATCGATTGCGAAAAATAAAAACAAATCCGGATAAGAAACCATAACCGAAAATCAACTAAAGGAACAACAGGATCACCGAAGTGCAGGTAAGATTAACGTAAACAACTATAGGAACAAACTATTCCTGACTTAGTACAGAAAATCACTTACACATACAACATTGAACATGCGTATTGAAAAAATAACATTAAACAAAGACCGTGTGAATGAATACAGTTGTTTGCTGTACGTCATGTAGATTGTAACCCGTATAAGCTCTGTTGCCAATTTTTTTCAATAGTAGCAATGGTTTCAGAAAAAAAACAAATTAACCTACATAAGTATATATTTTGTACATCGAAAAACTAATTAATAGTACTTGTACAATAAGAAAGATGGTTGTGTTTTCTTAAAACATAGATGTATTTCAACAAGATTGATTTCGAAGAAAAAAGCTTCAAACCTTGCAGCAATAAAAAAAAAAAAACACAGACCTATCTGTCGTTACCAATAAAAAAAGACTAGGCATACCTCTTGTGTCTTCTACGTCATTTTGTTGCTGATTGAAAGTTGTCTAATTGGCAGTCATACCACATCTTTTTATTTTTATACTACTTATACTTATATATGAGTCATCAAAAGACAAAACGATTGTAGTGAGAAGGCCCAATGTTCAAGTTTATTTACTGGATGTTTCTTGTTCAATACCAATTTCTCTCCTATCAAAATTCGTGCAAGGATGAAGATTTTATCTGCATATGAACTGGTTTTATATATTTCGACCTTTTTTAAATGGTATATTTAGATAATCATTTTTTTCTTTACCTGCCACCTTCTACTCAAATATGGCTTTAAAGATAATGTTCTTAAAGATAGCTGGATGTCTTAAAAGATATACACAATCCCAAATATCTATGTTTTTAAAAGCAAAAAAACCTCGTCACGACCTTTGGCTGACCATCCCTATAATTAAGAAGCAAATTGTCAACTATAATTCATGTACTTCATAGAAATGCCATTTGTCTCAATGATGACTTCCAAGAAATAACCGGATTATATTCGGTTCTTTACTCTTTTCTCTCATTTGTCAAGTCATTAGTATTTTTCATTGATATTACCAGATCATCACTTGAAAAATCTATACGAATTAGTAGGACAGGACACAAAGGTCTTACAGCCAAATAATCTCTCTGAATGTGCAATCTATAAGTATTTTTATATTGATGTACTTATAAATGCAACACCATGAACAAGGACGTGTAGAAGAGGTTAGTTAAAAGTCTTCTCATAATTAATAATGAAAAATTATATCTTTATCACTGTCCTAAGTTAAACTGGCATACTTGGATTTGATAAGAATAAGTCTTATGTCAGCACTATGAGAAAAGAAAAAAAAAAACATGTGTATTTGATAACGATGCTATGACTTTATAAATTACATATATTACATAAATAAAAGTCATTTAATAAAAAGACAGATATTTCATACAAATTCAATAATTTAATGTAAGAAAGGCAAACACATAATTTAATATTAAGAATAATATTCTTATTGATATCGTTGACTGTTTATAAAAAATATAATTAATCGTATCAAAATTAAACGGTAATAAGCATATATGCTTCCAAAGATCAACTGTATTCTTACACAATGTCAATAATAAAGATTGCGCTGTGTAATTCTTGGCTTCAACGTGTATACAATGTAGTGACAAAAATTGGGGAATTTAAAAGCTAAGTAGCCTACTCAATATTAAAGTGCAGTTGAAAAAGAACTTTAAATTTTGTTTGAACTCATTTGGATTTATTTATTACAACTAACCGCCATTACAAAACGCTTTTATTCAAGTAATAACTACACAAGAAACATATAAATCAAATGAAAAAATGTTCACGTTCAATCCTAACAAGCAAATTTAAATACAAAATGCAACTAGTGATTTCAAATGCAAAACAGGTTGCCATACAAAATTTAATCCTGGTATCTATAATGAGTTTATTTGCATAGTAGGCATAATACATTAAACCAAGTTAGAATGAATTTCCATGCAAAAAGATGTTTGTAAAATGAAGCAAACTGTATCATTAAAGCACATCGAAAGTGTTTCCTTCTTATGATGGTTTCTCTGTTGAAAAAGTCTTTCTGATATGCGTTTTGTGTCTTTTAGGTTTTCAATATCTGCAACCAAAAAAAAAGAAAACCTTTTGCATGAAATTATTCTTCTCGAAGATTTTTGTTCTAGCAAACTACATAATTATACACTTAAACTTTATATGTAGTATAAATATACAACCATAAAGACTCTACAGATTGTTTTATGTCATCGAAAAAAAGTAGTTAGTTGTTAAACCATCTACCAGTAAACCTACCTCGCAGATAGCGGGTAAAGTGGAACTGATCCAGCAAGTTCTTTCAGTTGTAATGACTTGTTTTTTTTTATAGTGGCCACCTCTCATAAATGGAGGAATGTGTCTCCAGAGAGAATCACCAACCTTCGGTAATAAAGATTGGCAATCCTAGTAAATTATTGAATAAAATGGACTCGTCCACGACTGTCGAGCGTGGGGGTTGAAGTCACAACATTAATGTTGAAAAGTTAGTGATACCGTATTCCTGTTTGAAGAGTGACAACTATTAAATACACAATAGGCGTTGGTTGCTGTTCTCAAATATATAAATTCTCTTCTGATGCAATACTTGTAAAATGTTTAAACAATGAAATATCCCATAAAACGTTGAGTGCGATTTTACTATTATTTTGCAAATAACTACAACTTACAATCATGAAACAGTCGTTATTACTATAAATATGTAGTTTTATGGCAATAAAGATTTGATTTGAGTTGAATTGTTATTCAATTATAAGGGACGTTACGTATCATATTTCATAAGAATCATTACAGATATAAATATAATAGATTTGCAGCAAAAACAAGTATTGCTATCATTCAAACCATTATTGTCAACCTAAACTCGTTTGTTCTTATCTTCGAAAGAAGAAATACAAAAGTACAAAACTATACTATGTGGTATTTAATCACGTGATGCGCTTTCACTGATTTGCGCATAGGGTGAGAAGGTATGATGGTTATCAGGTGTAAAAAACACAATCGAATCATGTGATCAGGAGACATTGACTAAAGTAAATATTTTACAATCAAGCACTTAGACAATTGATGTAACATGTCGTTTTATCACAGAGTAAAATGAATGTTTAAAACTGATATAATATGACACTACATGAACTTTTTAGTATCTCGCTTAAAATCGTAGAAAGTATTTACTGTCTAATATGTTTGATATGGAAGTTAACTCTAGAATTTAAGCTGAATCGAGACAACGCGGAGACATCAAGGAAGAGAATGAGAACTCTCATTGGCAATCATACCAAATCTACTTTTTTATATCTATCTTAACATATAAAATATACGTATGTACTTCACATTTACATGTTGTTTTTCCTCTCTCAAAATATTTGCATCATTCTTTAGTTTATTAGAATATACAAATAAGATTTTATATAAATTGAAGACAACTAATTTGAAAATACAAGTCAAAAGAGTTATGACATTTAGCCCAAGTCCCATTAGACCATGATCGCACTACGCTCACCGCGATCTAAAATAAATTCAGATCGTGGTGAGGTCGCGGTATGAGCGACATGAAAATGTAAATTTTCGTTGCTTTCACGATGCTACTACGTCCTCATTACGCTTCTACAACGATCCCGATTATACCACGTTCTCACCGCGCTTATTCTGCGACCTCACTACGCTTATTAAGATCTTTCTACGCTCATCACGTTATCACTACGACCATTCCACGAGTTATCCGATTGCAACACGATCTTACCACGATTTTACTGCATTATAGTACATTCTTACCACGATTATACTACGTTCAAACCGTGAACTTACTACGTTATCAGTAATAACGTCAACATCGTGTTCCATATCAATGCAATTATATTCCTTCTATTTCTTATTAATTCATAGATTTTTCGGAAACAATATAGTCATGCTAACAAAATCTTCTTGAACACGTAGGCGTGGTGGTAGTGGTTGGTGTAGAGGCAGAGGGAGCTCTGATAGTCACGAATCCTGATCAAGCAGAGGTTTCGGACCAATCCAACCTAAATTACAACCTTTTGCAGGGCCATCAAGCTCAAATGACGATATTTTAGTGAACGATATCAGAAATGACACAGATGTGTCAATATATATAGGAAGATATGGTATGAGTGCCAATGAGACAACTCTCCATCCAAGTAAAAATTTATCAAAGTAAACCATTAAAGGCCAAGGTACGGCCTTCAACACAGAGCCTTAGTTCCCATCAAACAGCAAGCTATAAAGGGCCACAAACATTACTAAACATGTAAAATTATTCAAACGGGAAAACCCACGGTCTAATCTATATAAACGAGAAGCATGGTTGAGCCGTTAGAGAAAATGGACAAGAACTACATATAGACAAACAAAACCTGGAGAGATATAGTATACTTTATGTGAAAATGACAATGAGAATGTTGGTCGTAGTATGAACGTAGTCAGGTCGTAAGAAGAGCCTGATGAGGACGGCAAGGGTATGCTAGAATTGCACTATGGTCTTGAACAGTGTGTTGTAATCGTGGCATAACCGTAGGGGAAGCGTAGTTGGGTCGCGGTGAGAACGTGATGGTCGTAGTGAGGTCGTAATAACGTCGTCTGTGAGATCGAAGTATAGTCTCTACGAATAGAATCACGCTTTCGCTACGCTCTCGCTACGATGGTACAGTGACCTTTGCGATCTTACTACGAACTTAGTGCATTCTCACTACGCTTCTACTACGACCTGATTTCGCCACGACTGCACCACGATTGTTTTGAACATGTACAAAATTGGCCACGTTCATAACGATATTGAAAACCCTATCACAACCGTGAGACGACCTTACTGCGATCATCAAAGTTTGCATTTTTTTCCACAGATTGTAGTGCGATCGTGGCCTAGTGGGACTGCGATAATAGCAATGGCGTATAATACATTTTCCCAAATGATGTGTATTGTTATATAATAACTAAGTATCTGTTTGCTCACACAATTTTACTTTACTTTCCATCAGTTTAATCACTTCTAAAAGTAAACTGATTGATTGATTGGTGTTAAACGCCAGTTCTAATAGTTATCAAAGGTACCAGGATTATAATTCAACACTTTTGTGCTATTGTATGGCGGCCAGTTTTTATCCATTGGCGGAGGAGGAACCACTGACCTGCTGTAGGGCAAGAGACAATCCTATACAATTACGATAGAAGGACTACCAACCTCAGTGTTGACCGGTCAGTGGTACATGAGTTTGACTTTTTATCTCTTGATTGAATTTTTGACTGTCTGTGGCTTGACTATAAGGATGCCAACATTTTAAGAGTTTCTAGTTCAATTAAATGGCATATATTTACCTTTATTATTATGAAAAGTATTTATATTATTTGAAATTCCCATTATATGCAATGTATTGACCATTTTTGTGACAAAGAAACTAAATCATGATGTTGAAACAACATTATACGTCTGCGAAGTGGTCTATAATAAAAGTAATCGGATTGTCCATCCGATTGAACCATTTTCTTTTAACCAAAGAATGGACAGCATTGTCATTACCTAATGGTTTTTCGCATTTTCTATTTCATTTTTTGTTCCAAATGATTTCTATCAAAACATTGGCTTTGCCATTTTATATCTTAGAGGGGTGATTATTCAAATTCGCAACGCTTTTTTAAACCAGTGAATGGATTTGATTTTAATCAAACTGTCACGGATTCTTTATAGCAAAATGTTCTTATGAATCTTCATTTCACTTTTTGGAAGCATTTTAGAACATTTATTTTTAAGCATACAAAACACAAGATTTGCCTTTTCATGACTAGTGGGAAAATTTGCTATCCACATCTCCTCCTAAACCATTGAACAGATTTCAATCAATCCGTCACAGATTCTTCATTACGCAATGGAGAACCTCTTAATTTACGTAGTAATTAAAATAATTTCCTGGGTTCTCATACTATAAAACCCAACAAACAGAGACATTTTGTTGTGTTAGTTTACAACATTTACTGATATATAGTTCTTTTTGAGATATAAGACTTTAATAAACATTGAATTTATTTGAATACATTTGTATTATTTTATGACTAAATTACTTTGAGTTATCTTGTTTCAATCGGGGTTTGTAAAATAAATTACGAAATTGATATTCTTTTTGTCTTCTTTTTTTTGTAATTAATTTTTCATGAGGAAACATTTGAAATGACATACTTAGTTTAGTTTATTAAAGAAAACTCAGCCGCAGAAGTCTGCGTAACAGGAGCATATTATGCACAATATAAATCGCAACATATTTCATAATACATACAGTATACATTTTTAAACTATACATCTTCAGAGATAAATCTTTGTTTATTGCAGTTTTAAATCAGACAAGCCTCTTTTCTACCTTTTGAATAAAAATTGTACAGTATTCGATACATTATAAAAAAAAAAAGTAATGCTTGAAAGATCAATTATGTCATAAGGATATAATAAGGTATAAATATAAATATTACAAACGATTTTGTTAATTAATTAAATAAAAGCTGCTTATAACAAATGTCATTTCTGATCCATATTTACTTTTTGTACAGGGATTATGAAACAATACAGAGTATTTTTCTTTATTAATCCAATATTTCAAATATTCTACCACATCATATTATGTGGGAGCTATGTTTTTACATCTACATTTGTATATATATTGACATTCTGGTTCGATATTCGAACTATCATGGGTCCGAATACACTACAAGACCTCAACGACACGTTTAAATGTTTTTGGACTTTTTTTAAGACGACTGTAGAACGATTACAATCATCAACTTGAATTTGTCTTATTATTGTTTGGATAAAAGATTTATACTTTAATGTAAAAATACCAGGAGACAAATTCAATATTATCATCCACTCGATGTGTCAAATAAACGTTGAAAATTGAATTCATTGACAAAAAAGAAACATAACAGCCCTTGACTTTCTTTTTATCGTCTCAATCGAAGAAAAAATTCGAAAATTTTGAAAGATTTGTTAAATATCTTCTTTTCTTGCACAGAACAAACACATATTTGTGTGTAAAGTTATTATAAACTATTACGTTGCTATGACATATATATTATATAAGAAATAAATTGCTAGAGAAAGGTCAACATTGGTATCATTGTAAATTCCTTTTTCTTTCACCTTCACACTTTACAAGGACCCTATGATTTTTTTTTTAAATTAGATGTACTGATTGAATGATTGATGTTTGCTCACTCTTAATGGCAAATTGATTTGCATACAATTTTAAGAAGAAGATTATTCTTTTTTAATTACTAAAGTCTGCTATATATTTTGGTTCAGAAGTACTGCATGCTTTGTATTCTTTTCTATTGAATATATCATCGAAGAAATACTGATAGAGATTAAACGAAATTTCATTAAAAAAAATTGATTTAAAAGTCTATCAAAACAAAACACATAAATAAAGGCAACAGTAGTATACCGCTGTTCGAAATTCATAAATCGATAGAGAAAAACACAAATTCGGGTTACAAACTAAAACTGAGGGAAACGCATCAAATATAAGAGAACTTCGACACAACAGAAACAAAACATTTAAATGTAACACCGACAGAAACGAACTCTATTATAACAATGGCCATTTCTCTGACTTGGTACAGGGCATTTTAAAATAAAATGGTGGGTTGAACCTGGTTTTGTGCCATACCAAACCTCCCATTGTTTGTTTGCTTCATGAGTAATATCATCATAGAAACCGGACAGTCACGAAAAACCACATGTCTATTCATTCCTGAAAATACTATCTCAATTTAGCAAGAAGTCTTAAGTTTAATTTATCTTAGCTTGCGACGTAAGGAGACATGTCCAGATTATATCACCGTCGTCGATTATACTGCCAAAAGTTAATCAGATGCTAAAAGATATGGCAAGATCCCAGAGAGACATTAAAATACATTCAAATACGTAAGTTGAAAATAAATTGACAACGGCATGGCTTAAAGGAAAAAGACTTATAGACAATCAATAGTACACAAAACACAGCACAATATAGAAACCTTAGCAATACGAATCCCAACAAAAGACCTCGAACTGCTACACAGCTACTTTTGCATAGGTACTATTTGTGTACTAAAAATATGTAGTACTGGAAATTTACTTTTAATATTCAGTACTATTTCTATATTTTAGAATTATTGTAATATTTAGGTACTTGTATTTTACAGTACTTGATTTGTACTAAATATTTCGGTACAGAAATAATACAATATTCGGTGTTTGAAAATCATAATTTTAAGAGATTTGAAATAGAAAAAAATTTCAAAATGCTGAAAATGTAACAGTAGTTACCAAAAATCTGTAGTACCTAAATTTCAAGTACAAATTAAGTACTGTAAAATACAGGTACCTAAATATTACAATAATTTTAAAGTAACAAAATAGTACTGAATGTTAAAAGTAAATTTCAAGTACTACAGATTTTTAGTACAGAAATAGTACCTATGCAAAAGTAGCTGTGTATCATGTGCTCAAGCAGGATGAGCAGATCCTGCTCCACATAAAAGGCAGACAAATTGATTAGAGATAGATTACCTAAGGTGTAATGGCAAAACGTTTTGAAATTTAGGGTTCTCAATGCTCTCCAACTCCGTACTTTATTAAGTCTTTTTGAACGTTTTGTATTCAAACGTCTCTGATAGGGTCCGTTTGCAGCGTACACAATGTGTAGTCTGATATCTAAGATGTAACCCGACACGTCGCTACAAACACATGCATATCGGAAAATAATATGTAAATTTAGAAACATGGGACCAACATATTATTTTCGTCATAAAAATGAAAATAAAAAAATAAATTTGAAAAAAAAGAAAAGTTACATATCAACGATAACAAGAAAGAAGATACCAAAAAGAACATTAAAATTCAGAAGTCGAAGAGAACTGACAATACAAAGTCAAAAAGTCATAAAAAAATACGAAAAGAAAACAACGTCTACAAATCAGGAAGTGTGTGGTAAAGTTCGATAAAATTAAATTTATTTTGCTATTGAGAAGGACATTTAACAATTCTGCCGCAAATACGATATAGGAACAAAATCAAAAGAATACAGAAAAAAGCAAAAATTTTGCCTTTTGCTTAACACAAAATTCAGGAGAAAAGAGATTTCAACTATTTCATGATCTGGTATAAAAAACCTGAATAGGTGGTGTTAAAGTCATAAACTTAAAATTTTCATCAGATATCAATTTTGATATTCTTTACGAGGGAGGGGGTAAATCCTTCATAAAGCCAATACAGTGCTGTAAGCCTTTGCAATACTTACATTCATATAGTGCCTCTAAATTAAGCTGTATAGTTTATAAATAATTTATAAAATGCTAATTTTAAATTTTGCATATTATTGAAAAATTAACTTTGACTCTTTTAGTGAATTTAATAACTTGAGTTAGACAAGTACTGGATTCCTACTAAAACATTTCTTCAGAAATCATCAACGCTCAGATTTGTTTTGTACTGTATCAACGAAGACATAGCAATTGGAAGATTAAGTTTGCATACCGACTTAGACTATATCAGTTTTCAAACAATTTAAATAATATCTAAATTGGAATATCATTGTCTTCGTTTATCCGAAAGCTTATCAAATTAATTTAAAAGTGCAAATTAAGATTTTTAATTAATTACACATAGGGATTTTTAATTAACTATAAATAAGCCATATGAATCGTTATAGCTTAGTTAAAGAGTAAGAAGCGTTATCTAAATGTCAAACAGCCTTGGTGATCATATTAATGACTGTATCGTAATTTCTAGTTCCTTTCAAATTCAAAAAAAAGTCTGAAATAATCAAATGTGCTTGAACAGGTATTTATAAAATGTGTATTTCGAAATAAATGACAATTTGATGATGTAACCCTAGATAATTGATATAAGATGTGGCATGAGTGCAAATGAGACAACTCTCCATCCCAGTATCAATTTGTAAAAGAAAATACATACGTCTCTTGTACAATTGAGAGGTTTAGCGCTATAAAACCAGATTTAATCAACCATTTTCTACATAAGAAAATGCCTATACAAAGTCAGTTGTTATCCATTCGTTTTATTTGATGTGTTTGAGCTTTTGATTTTGTCATTTGATAAGGGAGTTTTCGTTTTGAATTCTCCTCGGAGTTCAGTATTTTTTGTGATTTCACATTCCATTATAGGTCAAACACGGTTATCAAATTGTCTTCTAAATATGTTGTATACTTTGTTAAAAGAGAAAAAATCAGTTGTTTTGTTTAAAAACAATCTATTGAACTGCTAGATCGAATATTTAAATACAAACTTATTTAATTGTAACAATTGTTTTGCGATGTGTTTATGTTTTAACGAGCATTGAAAACTATGCAATGAAACAATATCGCATCGTCCAGGACCTTTAACAAATATTATTACATTTATTTTTTAATGTAAAATTACAAAAAACTATATGTTATGACTGCAGTTGTGTTAGTCTCCAAATTATTGTACATCGACATAAGCCGATGCGCTAAAGCGGTGTTAAGTTAACTTCAATCAAACGACCAATTGCATCACTAAATAAATGCAACAGTGTCGTTTTATGTATTCAACTTTTATGGTACTTTACTTTTGAATTTTAGAATTTATTGAATCCTATAACTGATCCTGTACTGTTCTGTCTACAATAACTCTCTTTTGATTTTTTATTTTTCAAAACTTCTTGAAAATGCGTCTTAAATCCTTTATATTTTCAATATATTTTTCATTCAATTTCAAATAAATTTCTTGAAAGCATTTCTTATCAGAAATTCCAGAAACCTTATTTCCTCACCAAAATTCTAAGTTTATCAAACGCTTTATTGTTTTATTTATGTATTTCTCTGTACTGAGTATTTTGTTTGTACTGTATCAACGAAGACATAGTAATCGGAAGATTAAGCGTACATACCGACTTAAAGTATATAAATTTTCAAACAATTTAAAGGATATCTAAATTACCTGTCTGTTAGTGTTGTATTTCTGGCGGTATTTTAACATTGCCTTATAAGCAGGATGTTTGACTAGCCATACAACCAGGTTCAATCGACATGTTTTTCTTAAAATTGTATGTACCAAGTCAGGAATATGGCAGTTATTATCAATCCATTCCAATGTATGTTGGATTTGCATTTGTTGGAGTTCATTGTATCGTTGTTCCGTTGTTTCCTGCTTATAGGTCATGGGTTTCTCTCGGTTCTACTTTAAATTATGTAATGCACTGTTTACAAAAAATCTGTACTTAAGATAATGGGATGTGGTATGATTGTCAATGACACAATGATCCGCCAGAGACCAAAATACAACGAAAAAATCTTTATGTCTGAGTGCATACCACTCATCCAGTTGGTTATCATGTATGTCAAGTTAATCTTTAATCTGCTTTCAACAATTTGAAGTCTTGCAGGATTTCTTCCTCATATTTTTATAAAATTGTCCTCATTAAGTTGCAAATCTTTTCCCAACTGAAAAGCTGTTTGTCAATAAGATGTTATAATGCAGACGTTCGGTACTGATTTAAGTTACTACGATGTGTTTTTGGAAAAATCTTCCATAAGTAGGCTAATAGAGTCAAAAATACATACTGCAGGTTTTAAAAAGTACCAATACAAACAGCAAATGTCTACAAGGTTTAATTCTGTCTCAAAGAGTTCAGTAACCTTAGTAGCATGATACCGTGAATGAAACTATTTTGTTTTTACACGTCTTCTACAGCTATTTTGGGTTATTGAATTAAGTAGGAAACCTGAGTAAAATATGCCAAATGCTTCAAACCGGAGAGCATTTTGCTATTATTGAAGATTATGACAAGAATATTCGTGCTCGACGAAATATTATCAATAAAGTTTTAATGATGAACTTTAAATATAACACGATATATAGTTCTGATTATAGTTCATTAAACTAGAGAGAAACTCGTCATAACGAAGTTTTCGTTATCTTTTCATCATAACTGATTAAGACTAAAATGTAATAGTTGTTAAAGTGACGACACACAACATCGATCCAACAAAACGACATAAAATATTAAATAACCACTAAGACCAAGCAGAGCCGTCGTGAAGAAGTTGGCGCATCGGACTACAAACATAATGGTTCCTGGTTCGATCCCCGTTCCAGGAAGAAATATATCTGGGACTGAATATTCACCTTTCCCTTGACGCTATTTGCAAGTGTGGTCTTCCGAAATGTAAATAATCCGTCGGAGGGGGACAATAAATGGTTTCCCGTGTTTAGAGAGCAATATCTCTTGCACGTAAATGACAGCCTTGTAGATTTCGAAAAATAGCAGGCTAATGCCGCTATGAGGAAGCACTAGCACCGGCAAAGTTGAAAGAGATTAATGTAAGTTTTAATAACGTGATTCCCTATCCACTATAAGTAAATATGTTTCAACTAAGAACAAGCACTTTAAGCACTTTCTCAGAATTCCACCCAAGACGGATACATAGTTATTCAGATTCATACCAAATGCAATTAAAAATGAAATCGGCGACCATTACCAAGTGTAATTCACGGAAAAACAAGCTAACTTGTTTATTCAGTGGTATTGTCATAAAAGAGGGACGAACTATATCAGAGGTACATTCAAACTCATAGATCGAAAAGTACAACGCCATGCTAAAAAGAAAAAGACAAACAGACAAATGATAGTAAACAGGACACAACATAGTAAACTAAAGACTAAGTATTCAATTATCAATTGAAAACGAACTCACTTATAAAATGATGCTTTTTTAACCTTAACCAACGAACAATCATACATGCAAAACAATCATGTTTATGTGGCTAGAGCCATTAAAATCTGTATGAAAAAATATAAGATGTGGTATAAATTGCTTCTTGACACAACAAAAAAACCCACAAGAGGATGTAAACTGATATGTCAGAATGCATCTGACTCATCCAATAGTGATTATGTATGTCAAGTTAATCTTTAATCTGCTTACAAAATTTTGAAGTCTTGCATATATGTATAACTCTTCCTATCTGTAAATCTATTTCCCTACTGAAAAGCTGTCTGTCAAGATTTTGTATTGCAGACGTTTGGTACTGATTTCTGTGCCCACGACTAGTTTCATGGAAAATCTTAATTATGGAGGCTGAGGGTGCCAACACAAATACCGTTTACACAGCTAATCGAAATTCTATTCAAACAGCACATTTATACTAGGATCAATTTCGTCTGAAACAGTTCAACAATCTTAGTAACACGAAGAAGTAGTAAATATTTTGCTTATATACTTCTACAGCTATTTTTTGTGGTTATTTCATAAGCAGAGGAAACGTTGGTGACCTTTTAACTACAAGAAATGATTAACAATGCCAAACATCACAGCACTAAATTTATAGAAGATTATGAGTATAGTATTCGACCTATAAATATATCATAAGAAGATTTTAAGTCTAACTATAGTTCATTTATTTTGAGAGAATCTCGTCATTGTTAGGTTTTGCTATCTTTGCCCTTTGACAAGTCAGGAAAATGGCCATTGTTACATTATTGTTCGTTTCTGTGTGTGTTACATTTTGGTGTTGTGTTTCTGTTGTGGCGTAGTTCTTTTATATTTGATACGTTTCCTTCAGTTTTAGTTTGCAATCCGGGTTTGTTTTTCTCTATCGATTTATGAATCTCGATAGCGGTATACTACTGTTGCCTTTATTTACCAAAAATCGAGTTTACGTGAAGAGCGGTATAATACTGTTGCCTTTATTTACCAAAAATCGAGTTTACGTGAAGAGTGGTATAATACTGTTGCCTTTATTTTACTTAGTGTTAAAACCAAAATTGTACAGACTTGCATTCAGTGTGATAACACAGCAGTACACTAATAACAAATTGTCTTTGAAATATAATGATTCAGATATTTATATTCGTTAATGGGAAACAATTGATTTGAAAAATATCAAATACAGAAATAAATTTTGATTTCAAGAAAAAACTGAATTTAAGCCTCATTTGATTTACAATCATAATTCATAAATTTGTGAAGATAATATGAATTGAATAAACATTTTATATCAGCAATGATTTCTAAATAGTTCTTTTTTGTATTTTTTTTATTTCATCTGAAAATACACCAATCATTGTGATACATAAATATATAGATAATTCATAATACATGTATTGATATTAATTAACTTTTTCAATAAAAGTCTAAAATTAAAAAGTTAGATATGCTAATTGTTATAAATTTCCCACTCGATCATACACACCATTTATCACTCTGGATTAGAATGCCTGAATATGCTGCTTAGGTTAATGATGGCATAAGCCTTCTCCTCTAGCCACATGCATCACTGCCTATACATTGATGTTGAACATGAGAGGTACCAGGAGAGAACACCAGAGATCATTAGCAGATAAGGGTCAGACATGACATGTTGGACAGAATCACATAATTAATGTCAACCTAAGTCAAGGGGAGATAATTCAAATACAATCAAACAAAAACAAGTATATCAATATATATATAACAATATCAATAAACATAGATAATACTTTTAAGATGCACACAAATCACTGTCCAGTTGTGATGTGCATCAACATATTATCATTATTATAAAGCCTTAAGTAAGTACAAAATAGAAAGATCTCTCCTCACATGTGAACTAAGTTTTTAATTCATTCCCCTTTACTATCAAATGTCTCTCTTGCTTTAGGGGATCTGTAAAAGGAGGTAGATATTTTTTCTATTCGGTAGGAATTTTTTATCATAGCTATGACACATATAAGAGTCGGTAATGAATTATTAAAGCGACATGTATAAATGAAGTATTTAACCAGAATAGCGAATAAGCTTAGGGAAACATCTCACGATTCTGACCCAAGAACAATATTTTCCACATTAAGTATTAAAGTGAAACTATTTTCAACTAGAAAAAGTACTGCAATTTCTTACCACAAATTTCTAACTAGAGTGCATTTCCAGAAAAAGGGACCAATAGTTTCCTTAGTTTCATTACAGAAACCACATAAGTTAGTTTCTTTTAACCCATATTTCTGCAATAATGCATTTGTAGCAAGAGTTCTATGTAAAATCTTAAACTGGAACATACTAAATTTGTTGTTTTCAGTGCAACAAAAGGGTAAACTATAAATGACATCCCAATTTTCTATATGAGTGCCTAGTTCCTTACACATTTTGTCTTCTTGTTTTGTAGGAGGTACTGTATGCATTGACAAGATTTTTTTTATAAAAGAACTGACATGACTTTTTATAGTTTTTTTATAAATTCAAATTTATCGTTAGATATGTGCATAATTTTCTCTGAAGTAGTGATTAGATCTTTCCAGTCTTTTGGTATCAAATGAAGCAAAGAATGGTATTCCAAGAAATTAATATTAAGATTATATTTTTCGTTGAATTCTTTTAAAGTAAAAAAAAAATACTGTTTTCATCAAGTAAATCACCTACAAAGAAAACTCCTGATTCAACCCACCTCTGGTAACAGACAGTTTTATTATTAGTTTCCAAAATCTTGTTTTGCAATATGGATTGTTTCATGATCCCTTGAGCAGTGCCATTAGTGACAGTGCTTAGGATATTCCAGTTTAGTAAAATATCTTTCAAGAAATTATCAAAATTTGAAGAAATCTTTTGGATACCATCAAGGGTCATCAACTATGTTTTGTCTGCTCCTAATCTGTTGTATTGATCTATTAACAATATAAAAAAGAAGATGTGGTATAATTGCAAATGAGACAACTACTCACAAAAGACCAAAATGACACAGACATTAACAACTATAGGTCACCGTACGGCCTTCAACAATGAGCAAAGCCCATACCGCATGGTCAGGTATAAAATGCCCCGATAAGACAATGTAAAACAATTTAAACGATAACACTAACGGCCTTATTTATGTAAAAAAATGAACGAAAAACAAATATGTAACACATAAACAAACGACAACCACTGACTTTGGACAGGCACATACATAAATAATGCGGCGGGGCTAAACATGTTAGCGGGATCCCAACCCTCCCCCTTACCTGGTACAATGGCATAACAGTACAACATAAGAACGAACTATAAAAATCAGTTGAAAAAGGCTTAACTCATCAGATGGACAAAAATACAAGTGGATGGATTCCATGGGGAGATATTCAGGGAGTCTAAAAGTTTATTCTTCATGTCATCTTTAATGAATAACAAACATATCTTATATCTAACATTTTCAACCCCTCCCCCCCCCCCATTTTCAAATAACCCTATCATAACTATTCTTTTAATCTTGTCTGGTTTTTCTGACCACAAGAAACTAAAAAAAAATATTTTGAATTTCTTTTATTTTATCATCAGGCGGGTTTGGCAAAACTGTCAATTATTCAATTAGAATAGGTAGAGCTAGTGATTTAATGACACTGATCTTTCCTAATATGTTAAATCTATATAAACCCAGGAATTTAGTAAGCTCTGTATTTAAAAAAAAATTTCTACACAATTTACAAGCGTTTTATTTTCACTGAACAGATCAAATTTTATTCCTAAAAGTTTAAATTTTCCTGAATAATTCCAGTTCAAATTTCTTGTAGTTGTTAGTTTATCCCTTGAGGGAATCTTTGACCCAATCCATATGGCTTCAGTTTTATCAAAATTGGCCCTAAGTCCCGCACACTCAGAAAAGTTTTCTAAAGTATATAAACATTTTTCTAAAGATTGCTCATCCTCGTCTAATAAGAGACATGAGTCATCTGCATACTGGCTAAGTAGATACTCTAAATCATTCATTTTCATACCATTTATATCTGGGTTATTTTTAAGTGCAGCACTCATAAGTTCTAAAGATAATATAAAAAGATATGGAGATAGAGGATCACCTTGTCTAACACCCCGACCAATATTAAAAAATTGAGAGCAATGTCCATTATTTATAATACAGCTCTAAAATTCTGAATATCAGGTCTTGACCAATCTACAAAAAATAGGACCAAATCCTAAAAAAGACAAAGCCAAGTCTATAAATGACGACTTAAGAGTATCAAAAGCTTTCTCAAAGTCTAATAAAAATAAAAGACCTGGTAGATTATCATCTTCTGCCTTTTCCATAATGTCAAAAATAAGCCTGGTACATTCACCAATATACCTTTCCTTTATGAAACCTTGCTGTGTTTCACTAATTATATCCCCAAGAAAAGGTTTTATTCTATTTGATAATGCAGCTGATGCAATTTTTGTATCAACATTTAATAATGTGATAGGTCTCCAGTTTTTTAATTGAAATTTTGATGTACCCTCTTTTGGAATGCATGTTATTACTCCTTGTTTCTGACTAACCGAAAAAGATCCAGTTTCTTAGCTATAATGAAAAGATTTTATAATAAACTCATGGAGGTCTATCCAAAAGAATTTATAAAATTCTGTTGTAAATCCATCCATCCCTGGAGATTTACCATTTTTCATTATTTCAATGTTTTTAACCATTCATTAGCATTCAAATTACCCTCTGCCTGTAACCTCTGTTCATCAGAAAGTTTGCGGATAAAAGGATTATTTTCATAAAAAAATAGATTTTTATGTACTTGGAGAAAAATAGGATTTGTTGAGGAGTACAATTTTTCATAAAATGATTTTTGTTATTCTAAAATGTCACTTTGATTGAAAATTTCCTCTCCATTATCCTTCATTAATTTTGGAATTATCTTTTCATTATAATTTCTTTTATCAAGATTACAAAAATAGTTAGTACATTTTTCACATTCTGCTACCCATCTTGCCTTTGCTCTTGTCATAATACCTGTTGCTATTTTCTCTCTGTGTTGAACAAGTTCATCTTCTAAAATTTTAATTTATGAATTTAATAATTCTGAGGGAACTATGTCATAATTTTCAAGTAGTTTAGCTAACTTGAGTTCTAAATCATTTTCAGTTTTTTTGTTTTTCTTTTTTTATATAACTGGCATATGATATTGTTTTCCCTCTTATCATACATTTTAAGAGTTCCAAAAACATGTGCGGGTTTACTGATAGTTCTGTTTCTAGGTCATTTCCAGGCAGAGAGTATTGATTTATAGTTTCCTTAATGCAATTTTTTTTATTTCAGTTACATAGACCATATCATGTAGTAAGCTATGTTAAACTTCCATGTTACCTTTAATCTGATTGTAAAACTGTAAGGTCAGGTACACTGGAGAATGATCAGACCTGTAACTTATATCTATGTCTACATTTTTTACAAATGGTTCAACATAAATGAAATCAAAAAGTAATCCAAACGGCTTTGCTTAAGCCCAGGTCCATCCCATGTAAATCTTTTTGTATCCGGATTTAATGCTCGCCATATATCAACAAGGTCCAGGGACTCCTATTTTTTTTACCAGATACTAGACTTTATATTTTTCAAAAAAAGTTGGGGAGTCCCCATTGGGACCATATATTGCAACAAGAGAGAGTCGATAATCTGGAATGGTCATATCTAGAATCTTAAAATTGTGTTCCTGATCCTTTTTTCTTGGTGAATAGTAAATGTAAAACTATTTTTTTATTAGAATTGTTACCCCTCTTGAGCGGCTGGAACCAGAGCTAAAGTATGCCTCATACCCCCACTCATGTGCCCACTGCTTTTCTTTTTCATTCGTACAATGTGTATCTGTTAATATAATTATATCATATCTTTTCCTATATCTTGAAAACAATCTCTTTCTCATCTCCTCTGACTGACCTCTACAGTTAAGGGCACCTAATTACAAACTAGTCATTTATCGAATAGTTCAATAGGTGTAATATGTAATTCTATCCAACAGTCAAATGTTTTCAGTATACTATGATGGTATGTCATTTCTGATTTTTTAACATACTGACAAATAAACAATATCATACATTTAGACATCTGTAAAAACATATAAAGTAAATAAGATCACAATGAGCTTGGTAGCAATTCAGGGTTTTCAAAATAATAATTCCCTACCCTTTTGAATTCCCTCCCTTTGTACCCCCCTTTCCGAGTTATTCTAAGTAGTAACTAAATTTGTAAGACCATGGATAAGTTGTTTAAATTCATTAAGTAATAATTATGTTCCTCGTATAGTAAGAATTTTGCAAACAGATCTGCAAGTAAATCAATTTCACCTCATAAACTGCAGAAAACTATAGAGCCAAAATTAATTAAACATATATACAATTCCCCTGAATCCCTAATATTGTTGGTGTAACATGGTAAAAAGTTCACTTTATAATGAATGTGCAAATTTTTCAAGCCCCTTAAAGGTCATTGGACATCTTGCTTCTCTCTGCCAGGAGTTTACCGCGACAAACTGCAAGTGAGGGTGGGAGGTCCGGTGCCACACTGTATCCGCACCCCTAGGCAGTGTTGTGGCAGCACTAAGGATATCTTCCCTATCTATCAAGTTTGATAGCCTAAGGATTATATCGCGTTTCTTTTCAGGACCATTCGGCAATCTATAGACTGCTGTAAATAGCATACTTTTCACCTGCGGAGCAGTAAACCCAAGACCCTTTTAATTATTATGCAAACATATTCGGACGATGTTTTCGGTGACCTTAGGGGATTCACCGATTTTTCCCTCGAGCCCACAGGGAATCAAATTTCATTTCCGTCCCCATATTTCCAATTTAAGACGTTCATTTGCCTCCCCGGCAATTAGTGACTCTAAGTTAGGGATTTTGGAGTTATGAATTTTATGAAGCTCACCATCGGCAAACTCGGCCTTGATTTCAAGGACTTTAACCCTATCATCGATCTGTTCTTGTTTTACTTCTAGTTTCTCCACTTCAGTATTGATATAAACATGTAGTTTCTGGAAACATTTCCCAATGTCGGCAAAATCTTTGCACTGATAGTCAGCCATTGTTATTGTTTAAAACAGACAGAGGCGGGAATTGCCGATTAAAAACTGGTTAGTTCAGGAGAAAATTAAAGGAAAGTCACCTCGTTCAGGTAGTCCTATATGAATATTACGCTCTATGTATTACTCTGTTTAATTAAAATGTTAAATATTAGGCAGATACAAACAATTTACCAGGAGCAATTTTTCCGCACGTCTCACAACATGGCTGTCAACCGCAAACCCCGATTTCTATATAGTTGACAAACTTTTAATGGCAAATACTAAAAAAAGAATTAAGGACAAGGTTCCGTTTGTTTTTTCAAAACCAGTTGACCGGAATAACAACTAAAATGTGAGAAAGAAAACAAAGGAAAAAGAGAAACACATGTAAAACAAATTTTCTTATGTTAATTATAAATTTCGTCTGAACCGCGAGACTACCAACTTCCAATATACAAGCATATTTTAATACACAGCGAGCTCTACAAATATTTACTGTATATGTCCTTGTACGGTTCTTCATCAATTTTCAAAAGTTATCTGTTATAACATACTGTTAATATGAGGCAGGCATAACCTGTGAATGGGGACGAAGTCTGTATGTATTATTTTCTTACCTCAAACATGTTAATAAAGGAAACGGAAATACCGTGACGATTCCGATTTCGGTTCTGTGGTTAGGGATTTAGCTGTGACGTTGTTTAAATTATGACGTCATATTCAATGTAAACAAAAGAAACGCTTCCATCAGGTAACGTTTTTTTTCAAATCAAACAATTATTAAAAATGAAATTGTATTGAGTTCCAATCTTATATTTTACTAGACTGATACGTATAATTTTCTTTTCAAAGTCTCATGCAAACAAGACAGATGTCTGCGCAAATGCGGGAAAAACCGGAACAGGAGCTAGATCTGAAAAAAAAGTTAACGATTTTGAGTTTATTTATATATAATTTAGTAGAATGAAAAATTCGGGAAATTTTCCCGATTTTTTTTTTTTATTATTGATTTTTCTACCGTAATTGGGGACTTCGTCCCCATATAAAAGAGTTATGAAAGATACCAGAGGCAGAGTCAAACTCATAGATAGAAAATAAACTGACAACGACATGGCTTAAAATAAAAAGACAAACAGACAAACAATAGTACAGATGACTGTTACCTTGCGAGGTAAATTTGTACACATACTTACTTCATTGAATAAAATATAAATCACTATTTATCGTTACTATATAAAACTGAAATCCTCACCAGGATCACCAGTATCATTCTAATATAATTTAAAATATAATTATTATATTTTAATGGATTGGTTCAACGAGGTTTCATCAATGTATGATATCGGTTGCATATAATAGATATCAAAGAGGGAGTTTGATTCCAGTGGCGACAAATAACAATATTGCAAAAGCCAAGGGTTTGTTTTAGACATTGTCTAATAGAACTTGGAAAATAAGCAAATTCAAAATTAAATGGAATCAAGCATATCAAGGTACCAATAATCGAATATGACTTGATTATTCCATTTTAAGCGACCGATTTTAGAAGTGTTGATTCTAGAATGGTATAATTACTGTTTATGTTTAGTTAAGTTGTCGTAGTCAATTTGAGTGAATTTTTTTAATACTTCCTTCATATAAAGGTTGAAAAATTCAAACGACTCTCAAAAATAGAAAATCTTTGGACAGCATATTGATGAATGACTTCCAATATTTACATGCTTCTTATGAATCGAGATAATTAGGTCTGTCTAAATATCTAAAGATTTTCTAAACAGTTAATTAAACATATGTCAATCTTAAAATCCTACTGAACTACGATGAAGACGTTTTTACCAATATCTTGATGAAATTTATTATTGCTGAAACAATTGTATCCTTTACAAGGACTTGTTAATATGACAAATCTCAAATCTTAGTGCCGACAATCGATTAACCTAGAAATGCTCCAGTAAACAAAAGATGACAAACTTCTGATAAACTTTAATTAAAACAACTAACAACTAAAACCATCTGTCGATCTTTATATACATGAAAATTCTCATTCTTTGTGGTTGTTTATATTTTCACAACAGCCACACATTTAATACCGATAAGTTCAAATCTTTAAAATTATCTGAAATGGAGGATTTGTCGATTTTCAGGAAGATTTTTGGTATTAACTTGCGGATATAAAGGTTTTTTCTAGCGTTTCCTCTAACAGGCAAAATACAGTTACTGCTTTACATTGATTTATAAATGCATGTTGTATGCAATTTTGAATGCGAAATAGTCCAAACGTTATTCACAAATCTGTCACGTCAAAGGCATGCATAATAGGATTGGTAATTTTTCGCAGAGAAGTATCGAGTATTGAATTCAAGTAAATACTTATTATGCATAGAAAGAAAAAAAAAATAGGGATACTGCATGAAAATTGGAAAATGGTCCGCAATAACGTTAGTCAACTCACTAAGTTGAAATTAAAGACCTGAAAAACTATAGCCCTTTTTAGTATGTTTAAAAAAAATCATGGTTTGTTTAAATTATTTCAAAGTAAGTTTAAAGTCATTAACAAATACTCACTCACAGAAAGACGTCAAATCAATCAACAAAAGAACAAAATAAATAGACGACCTAAAACGCACAGAATATCATTCATGTAGGTGATCCGGACCATATGAGTATTTGGCCCATACGCGTATGGTCATATGATCGGACCAAATGAGTAAACTCGTATGGTCCAAATATATGAGTATACGCGCATGCTCGTATGGTCGGACCATATGAGTATACGCGTATGTTTCAAATACTCATATGGTCCGGAACATATTTTATTTGCGATCACAAAATGCACGAAGTCGTCAATTTCTATGTAAATTGGGTCGATTTGAATATAAATAAGATGAATGCGTTTTTCACAAGTATAGTAGCAATATAGCAGAACAGTTTCCTATAATAACATTTTAGACAAGATAAAAGTTAAAAGATGACATAATTCGACAATCGTAGTTGTTGAAATCGCTTTGACATCCTAAAAAGATAACCAATCAACACATGCATTGCAACTTTTTTAGTCAGTAAGTCATTCTTTTTTCTGAAAGAACATGCGATATTATGAAAATTGATTGTCAAAACATAACAAAAACACAAGTAAAGGACGTTTAATTATTCAATATAAATCAAAACACAATTTCCTTATTAGTATTATGAATTATTTTATTTAGGCGTTTGAGAACCTTTGGTGACCCCACGGTTTAAATGTCTATACTAAGTACGTCGTGAGCAATGGGCTTTATAGACGAACGTTCACCTAATCTGTCCCAGTCAATGGGATATTAAAGTGCGCCAATCAATGTCTACAGCCACACTGTTATGAATTCGATTCTAGTATCGATTCGCCCCTAAAAGTTGATCCTCCTTTCACGGGTAATGGAACTTTCCGAATGTCCACTGATAATGTATCGTCATATGTATATAAAGCATGGACGTTTAAGGTTAATACAGATTTTGTTGATGCAAAATATTAAGAATAATTTAATTCCAACTTTGCTTAAGCTAATATATCATAACCTTATATAAAATAGAGTAAATCATTTGCTACCAAACTTAAAATGCTCAATCTTAGATTTCATAACAATTTGGAAATGAAAAAATATGACAATACATTAAAATAAATGAAGATGTGATATGATTGGCAAATGAGACAACTCTCCAATTGATATAGAAGTTAACAACTATACGTCACCATACGGCCTAGCTGCCAATTATACCAGACAATTCCTACACATATGCAGTTATTGCGGAGAATGAAAGTATATTTTACTTATAGATTACAGAGGTCCTGGGTTATGTATTACGGAAACTTGCACAGAGAAGACAACGTTTTTCTAAAGTTACATTGTTGTTTATTCCAGCAACAAAGAAGCAAAGATAACTTGAGTATATATATGACATATTTAATAAGTCTATTTTGACAACGACAACGATTTGAAGTGAACAAAAACATGCATAACTATATGAAATAAAAACAAAACTGTTTAATTACCAAATTTTTTATTAAATGTTTCGAAAAATAAAGTGTGTAATGCTCAGTAGATATGGTAGAAATATAACATTTGTATAATAAGGAAACAATTCTTAAACATGAGTATTGGTTTAATTTCAAAGATAAGCGTAGGCCTTAGTTGTGATCCAAAATGACGATACTTATTCACGTGTTAATGAAATCAATTGAGTATCAATCTTGAGAGACGACAGATAAATTCAAGTTGTCGTAACACAATTTCCGTCATTTTTTACTCAAACATGACATCACCGAAATATAATTAGCACCTAATTTGTACATACATAAACAACACGACAGGGGCCATATATGAAATAGGATCTTCTTACCCTTCCGGAGCACCATATACCAAGTCTTGTTTTGATATACCTTTGTTATCTTCGATCTTCTTTTACATCGCATCACAATTTTTCTCACGACATCTAGTGACAAAATATCTTGTGAAAATAAAGTATATGCATATTCCTAAATATAAATGGGAAGCTCTAAAAAGAAAAAAAATATGTGAAGCCATTCTGTTAAAGCAAGACCTTTAAAGATGCATTTCACTTCAGCATTTGGACTCGCATGTGCCGAATGTTTTAGTATTTCGTTACGTCTGATCAGTCATGACGCATTGACTTTGAATCTTTTGAATGATTTACATGCATGTAAAAGGTGTCATAGTACGTCACATCCGGTTGCATTCGAAAAAGGGTCGAAAAAAATATTCCTTTCCATTAGACAGTTGTCGGAAATTCATCCTTCAGCTTAGTCATAAACATATACCGTTAGTGTTTCAAAGCACCACTCTGTTATATTTGGTGTTTCTTTATTTTGGAAACTTGAGGTTACATGGTTTCTTAAGCTTGTTTCAGTAAAAAAGAATAAACATTTGATTTGTTAACTTCCTGTGGTGGTTATGTTTTGTTGTATACAATAAAATGTGATGTGAAAATTTGTCTGTAGTCCTGGACAGGATAAAACGTTACTAATCCGAAGTATTTCTTTTTTTGAAACACAGATATATTCTGGTCAATTTAAAACAAAAACCAAAAAATTTATATTATTAGTGTGTGATGAGGATAGTGGAAAGCGCGTTGATAATAGTGAGTGATAGCAGTTGTATAATTACAAATTTTGCATGAGCGTTTTTCATTCAATAAAGATAATTTGAAACAAATCCCATGACCATGGTCATATTTACGTTGAAACTTTTGCTCACTTTTCATTTTTAGATCGTGATTCGAAGACTTTATTTACTTATATATCAGTTTTATTTTGATTGTACGATGCGCACATGTCTTAGGTACACGAGGTCCATGGCTTTGTTTATCTAAAGATTTTATGATTAATGTTTGCTGTTTCTACGCTAATCAAATGGCATTTAATAGTAAAATAACTGATCGGTTCAAAGTTTGATGAATATGTCATTTGGACTGTTGCCTTATGAAATAGACGTTAAAAATCTGACTCCAGTGTCAGTCGATTACAAAGAATGTTTTCTATATCAAGTACTCATACATTTGCAGTAAAAGTATTAGAGGTGTAATACCATCAAATCATGGTACGGCACATCCAGTTGCAAACGAAAATAGGTCGAAAAACAATATTCCCTTGAATTTGACAGGTAATTATAGTCCAGTCAAACTAAGATTTAAGCTCAAACTAATCGCAACAGAAAATGTTTTATTTCTAATCTATATCATTAAGCCCTAAACATACAAAGAAAAAAGTCCCATAAGATCTAACTTGAGGAAAACGCAAAATCATCATTTTCAATTTCCTATTGAAATTAACATTGGAAGGGGTGATAACTCCGCAAAAATGTGTCTTTTTTTAGTCAGTTTTTGGTTGATTTTCTCAAAATGTATGTAAAGTATGATACTTGGATGGGGTTATAAGTTTTTATTTGACTAACTTATATAATATTCCCTCATAAAATGTACGAAACCAAAGTGCTATGGGTAGTTTTATTATTTTTGTGCATTTGTCATTAAAGAAATTGCGGCTTTGTGACCATTTTGAAAAAAAATTAATGTGAAACTTTGGTAATGTTTGTATACTTTATTTTTTCAGCATCTTACTTGTCTAAAGAAACTTTAAACCACAAAAAGAAGAATACATGCTTAATTATTTTGATTAAATTTAAGATTTTTTACCTTGACATGTTGAAAAATTCAATAAATGGTCAACTAATGAATTACGAAATGTAGATTATGGCTTGATAAAAGATATGAAAACACCAGTAGTGTTGTTTGATATACTCTAGAGACGGCTAAAAAATGAAGGAATTAATACATTCTGATGAATAGAAGCGGTAAAGTTATAATTTTGTATGAATTTTAATTGATATTTCTGCCTTTTGTGCAGAGCTATCTCCCTTTTCAATGCAAATCTCTATAGGAATTATAAATAGTGATTTTTTTAGTCTTCTTCAAGTGAGATTTTTTGGGACTTTTTTCTGTGTATTTTTGGGGTGTAATGCTAAAGATTAAAACATAAAAATCTTCTGTTACAATTACTTCAAGGTTAGGGTCAAATTTATGCTAGATTGACTGGACTATTAATCCTACATTTTATTGCAGTAAAAAGTAAAATCACAAAAATACCGAACCGAGAAAAATTCAAACGGAAAGTTCCTAATTATTACATTCCTGGGTCATAAACATATATCTTGGGTATTTCAAAGCACCATAATTTTTTTGTTTTGTTTTTTATAAAATATTTTGGAAACTTAAGGTAACATGATGACTAAAGTTTGTACACAGTTTAAATAAGGGAACAATTTGTTTGGTTAACTCCCAGTGATGGTTATTTTCTTTTATGCAATGAAATGTTATGTGAATTGTTTTCTATAGTACTAGACAGGATAAAAATGCACTCATGCCAAGTATTTCTTTGTTTGAAACAAAGATAAATTCTGCACAATTTTTTGAAAAGTGCAAATTTAACAAATACTAATAGGGGGAATTCAATGGTGGTATTACACTTAGACGAAGAGCGATAACTATGATTGCAAATCGTGTAATGTGTGAATATGAACGAATCTTGTCAAGTAAAAGGTTAACTTTTTCTAAAATATTCAGTTCATTTAATTATGCTATTGGTATTATCTTAGTTTGCCACTCATTTAAGAAAAGTTTACCTTTGATTTTTTAGGCTCTGTTGGTAGTTATGTTTTCAAACGGTTAAGGCTTTTCAAACTTTTGATCTTGAGTGTAGATTTTAAAGGCAAACAAGCCTGAAACATTATTTTTATATTTTTTGTTATAGTCATTTGTAAATCGTGTTTTTTAAAAAAAATTTTTTATTAGAGTGTGTTTACGATAATATTACACTTATTATAAGAATGCTTCTTGAAGCTGTATTTCTAAGCTACCGTCAATTTTGATTTAAAAAGAAATATGATCTACGAAATAAAGGACAAATTAATTATTAAAATGATGTAAGAAATGATTGCATATTTCATTGGTACATGTTTATTATTATACTATACCTACAGTCAGCAGAATAAACATATTAGCATAACTACGTAGTTTTATTTGAAATAATGTTCAGGAAAACAAAGCCACTCATATTACATACTAGTAAATCACGCAATCAACCTGTGCAAAAAAGTTTATTTGATATGTTAACATATGCATATGAAGTCATCAAAAACAAGGAAACACATTCAAAATTGTTGTCCACTGGAGTGAACGTCTGTAAACCATGCATAGAAAACTTCTGTTAACTGCTTTTCTCCTAATATTTGAACAAAGTGATGGTCATGAAATAAGCAAAGGTAGGAAATGTATATACATGTTTTTCCTTACAAGTTAAGATGAATTCAACGACCACATACACATATATAAAACCAGGTTTCCTACCACCATTTTCTACATTTGAAAATGCGTGTACCAAGTCAGGAATATGACAGTTGTTGTCCATTCGTTTGATCTGTTTTGTCATTTGATTTTGCCATGTGATTAGGGACTTTCCGATTGAATTTTCCTCGGAGTTCAGTAGTTTTGTGATTTTACTTTTTAGGGAAGGCAACGAGTACTCGAGTTTTCTGGTACTCGCTCGGAAGGCCGACTACTCGAGTACTGGTTTAGTACTCGGATACTCGTTTGCTGTTATACATCTTGAGATATTTCTCTGCACATTTCCACTGTTGTAGTTCCGTTGAAATATCCCCATGGTAATACTAAATAAAATCAACTAACAACATAAATATGTTTATCCTCAGGTTACTATTTGTTATAGTAGTACCAGCAACGTCCTTTCCTTACGAGATAATGTTTTCATGTGCACTACTTGAAACAAAAAATAGAAAGTCAAACAGTGTTTCGTCTGAAACTGTTGACCAGTCATATTTCTTAACAAGAACAGAGTGACTTGCGGTGAAACCTACGCAACTGATAAGAGACATTTTTAACGGTGTTTAAACATGGATCAACACTGTCATGGATTAATAATTAACTCATTACAAGCCGTAAAACTTACATTTGTTCGTTAATCAAGACTTCTATGTAAACGTGATTGGAATGAGATGTATATCTTAATTAATTTAATGACTTTTTGTTTGAAACTTAACTATAATTGTTTAATTTACAATTTAAAGATATACGAAAGTACGAGAGCGACATTCACACCCAAAAGTCGAAAATAAACAACGTTATGACTAAAAAAAAAAAATAAGACAAACGATAGTGCATAAAACAAATCACAGAAAAAGTAAGACTGAGCGACACGAAAAAGCGCAAGTAATTTGAAGTCCAATATTGTTGTTGACAAATTAATGGACAAGTCGTATTATAAAAAAATACCAACTCCGTAGGAACAGATGATACAAATGTAATTTTCTTTGTCGGACTTTTCATGCAAATATTTTTGATTTTATTGAAAATTGGATCATATATGTCTCTGGGTTCATGAACACGCACACAAAAAATAATTGCTATTATGATAGGTTGATGTAGAAACAGCGGTCGGTAATTCATTGTTTTTTAATTGACACAAAACAAAACAGAGGAGCCAGCTATCATGGTTGTAGTACATTTGTCTTATGTTTATGAAAAGTAATACCAAAATCACTGCATTCCACCTAAAATCTAAACTTTTCAATAGACGTTTAATATTCATCCGAGTATTCGCGAGTACTCGAGTATTAGGACCGAGTATCCGAGTATTACATTTCAGATCTTTTGACATTCCTACTTTTTATATATACAATATTTCCAATTACATACTAAGTGAATTATCAGGTACACCTTACAAGCACACAATGAAAATACCTTGTACTATCTTATTGAATATTCAAAATCCGTGATTTTCTCGTCAATATTAAGTCTTAAATACAGAATCAATACGAGTTTAAAATGTTTTCTATGACAGTTTGTATAAACGGTTTCTGCAGGCTTAATATAACATCGACAATATTTGAACCATTCGTCTATTTAATCTGTTTTGGAATTATTATATGTGAAACAAGATAGCTTCGATGTTTAATGCAATAAAGAAAAAAAAACAACATATTTTTGTTGTTGAACAAGGACAAACGTCTAATACACAAAATTTTTTAATTTATTGAAGATGAACGTGTTGCGGAAGTATCCGACAAAGTAGCTAAACGTATCACCAAAAGAACGAGCCCCTGTGAAGGTAACGTGTTACTATATTGAAAATTAACTGATGCAATTACTTACTTACATGTAATCATATAAATACATAACAATGTATTTTTAACATACCAATTAGTGTTATGAAAATAGTGGTTTTATTTATAGATTCATTTTATGTTTCGCTAGTCAAATTAGTTTCCTCATCGATGCTGATTAGAAATGCTTGTAGCTTGTCGTACATTTCGTAGCTGAATGTATTTGGTTTCTGGCAAAATAGAGTTTCATCTCTCTCGATGAGTCCATCGGGTAACAGAATACTGAGCTGATGGATCCAAAATCTTCTGTGTCTGTCCAAATATGGTGAATCTCTAGTATCTGAAAAATGATAATTTCAGTGCTAGTGGACAAAAGTTGACACGTGCATTAGATCGTGCTGAAAGTTGACAATAAATTTGATTTCATGAGGATCTTTTCGATCTTTTTCTAGAGCTTTAAAATTTGTTGGAAGCTTCTATGATATTTGTTTTTTTGTTTTGTATTTTGAAGGCAATTGTTATCTTGTTAGTTTTTCCAAACGGTTGTTGCGTTTGGATTAGGCTTTAGACTTATAAATTGACTGTAAGAATGATCCCGGAGCAGTGATTTGTATGACAATTTCTGATCGGGTTCTTTTTTTGTCAATTTTGGTCACTTTACGGTGTTTCATAATCAATGCCTACTGCTGTTTTATTTTTCTGTATACGAAAACCATCGTCACTACATTTTAAGCATAATAACATGTTGTAATGATTTTAATATTTTCAACATTTGCATATCGGCAAGCGCAAATGACGTCCTTCAATCCATTGACCCGCCTATGTTTTGTCTGTTACAGTCCTTAGATGGTATAAACTTCCCACTAACACCATACATCTTTACACCATACACCATACACCATTACACCATACACCTTGTTCCATTACACCATACACGTTACACCTTTGCACCATACACCTTACACATTACACCATACACCATTCCCCATTCTATCTACACGATCTGAAATTACCCGTAATGCAATTAAATTTCAAATATTAAGATTATTATTATTGTTTATGACTACAATTCGAAAAATTAAAATAAAAAGAACTTCGTTTTTAACCAATGAAATGTCGTACACCGTTCATTCACACCATTCCCAATCGTACGTTACCCCTTCACACCATTCCTCATACACCATTACACCATACACCATAGCACTATACACCTTACACTATTGCACCATATGCCATACACCATTAAACCATACACGATTTTTTGGGAAGTTTACACCATTCAAGGGCTGTAATTGGTCAATATTATTTTCTTAAATATGTTCGTCCGTGCTTACTCGTGCCCTCACAAACTCTCATGGAGTTTGGTTGTGTTCTGGTATAAGCATAAAATACCAAATGTTTACCATTAGACCGCCGGCAACAGTATCTATCCGAGGGTTTAAAAATATGTATCTGTTCTATTGAAAGTTTTGTGCGGCAACTGTTCTCTACATGTCAACCTTTGACTTACTTTTATTGTTTTACGATGTTTATATTCATGTGCTTTGGTTATTTATCCATTCGTGTCAAGTCCGATATACATTTTTTGTTTGTTGGCATCTCTGTTTGATTTAGGGAAAACGGTACTATTTATTCTGCCATAGGCGACAACATTAACATTTTCTAAATTTACCACTTTTTATGATAAAAACCTGGATAAACAGTTATGTGTGGTGTTAGTACTTTATTATTCTGTTTTAAAAAATAAAGACAAAAAGTATCATAACCAACTTTCAACGGACCTTGTTTATGTTATCCATCCCCACCGTCATTTTGCACCAAATTTATGAAATTTTGGAAGTCTTTTCGAATAATTCTCTAGAAAATATTTCAATACGTTACAAAATTGATATTGTAAATATACACACTGCAGTTATTTATAGATAAATAAAAAATATATTTTACCATTACGTCCAATCACAGCGCTCATAATTTGACTTCTCTCACCTGCCTTGGGTACACAAAAGGCCAACATAATGCTGGGAAAATGTAATAGCACCGTGTTCCCTCCATGTGTATGCTTGTTGGAATGTTTTGATCAGTTATGATATATTTACACCTTTTTAGCTGCTTGATCCCATTTATTGTTTTCATATTTAACTATTATGTCTCTCTAGTTTCCACACCCGGGTTTGTGAATATAACGGAAATTAATTAACTGTCATAAAATTTGTTTTCGGAAAAATGCCTGTACAAGGTCAGGATTATGACTGTTGTTTTCATTTGATTTGTTGATTAATAACGTTTGACTAAAAAATGTAAGTTTTAACGATATTCGATCTTTTTGAAATACCTTTGAGTTATTTATTTTTCATATTCATCTATTTTGCAGTGAAAAGGATTATATGATGTAACCATATGTATAATAGTAGTTTCCTTACTGATTTATTTTTATAATGAGCAAAGATGCTCAGTTTATATTTATTATCCTGATTTAAAATGATTTCTTGCAATTTGACTCGCTGATATTGTCCTAATAGTTATCAAAGGTAACAGGATTATAATTGTATACGCCAGACGCGCGTTTCGTCTACATAAGACTCATCAGTGACCCTCATACCGAAAGAGTTAAAAAGCCAAACAAGTACAAAGTTGAAGAGCATTGATTCAGTGTATAATTCTATTAACTCATTCGAATTATCTTCCTTATACCATACATACAGTTGACTTAATACTAAACAAATACTTTCATCATGTTTTCTAAAACGGAATTCATCATGGAAAAAAAAACCAAATAAAGAAGTGATGAGGTGCAAAAAAATCAGGATTAATTAGTTGCACAGTGCGCAATTGTCCTAATACGAAATTTATCATGAAAAAAAACAACCATAAATACGTTTTTTGATAACCAAATCATTATCTATTCGTAACACAGTGAATAATTGTAGTAATGCGAAAACTATCGGATGGTTAATTGTTTAAAGTGTAATTTCTGATTACATGACTTACTAGAAAATGACTTTTTAGAGGAAAAGAAGTTATGTATATGCTGGCAAAATATCCTACCAACAGCCAGTAACTACATGCATTATTTAGCATGTTGGAAAATCGTCTACATTATGCATACGTGAAACGTATACAAAATAATATAAGACGGAATTCTGTTTTCTATTTGCTGATTTTTTTTTTGTGTCATTGGTGTTTGTATCTTACTTTTGAAAGAACAGTGAGTGATTATTGTTAATGATACAGTACAAAAGAAAAAAAACATGCTATCCGTATTAAAAGCAATTATCTGTAATGACCAAAATTAGCTGGAAATGCATGGTTGCATATTTTTTTTAATTTCAACATAAATTTGAAGGACCTCCTAATATATGTTGAAAAACGTAACTTTGATTCATTTAAATGTTTTGGTTACCATGGATACGGCATGCAAATTTTCCTTACTCCACATTTCCTGTGAAAATATAGCTAACATACTACAAAGATGTATTTTGATGCTTTCTCTAATAAATAAATCTCCATAACTGGTTCCATTTATCAGAGTGATATCCAAATAATTCTTAAATTTGGAGAAAGAAAACTTTATGCAAACAAAATAAGTTTGTTGTCCCATGAAACTTAGTAATATAACCTAGATTCGGTCCAGCTCACCTATTTTTGAACACAAAAAACAATATTTTGTCAAAATCAGAAGAATTAATTCTTTTTCCCATTTGGAAGAAAAAATATAAAACTACATATTTCAAACCAAAAATTGGTGGGGTCTATGCTTATGTAGAAATATTGCCCTATTCGGCTCAGTCATTATCACTATCTTAGTCAATACCACAGTCCTGTGGGCAGTCCATATATCACGATAATGACCAGTTTTCAAGAACTATTATATAAGTAACATACTTTTTAAGGGATATATTGTATTACATTAATTACACAGATACATATTTTACTGTTTTTAAGAATCCAAAATTCGATTGTATAACAAGTCTCATGCATGGGCTGTCTTTATAAATTACACTCATGAAGGCGTGATTTAATTTACACCAAATATTTTGTTTTGTCGCATTGTATGTCAGGGGGAGCATTTTGAAAATATTTCAAGTAAACAACATGATAAATGCAGGATATAAAACTAGGTCCTTTGAAATTTTGTTGTAAATATAACTATATGGACGTTGAATTGTGTCAAATTACAGGTACATACATGTAAATAGCATAAAACATAAGAGACTTCCAAATGGGAAAGAGACTTTTTATAATTATGTTTTCAGTTCTCTAATAAGTTAATGATAACATAAAAAACTTAAAGACAGCGATGCTCAATTATGAGAAAACTAACGGAAACTATCTCAAAATAGACAATGTCCATCTTGACACCCCAAAGATGTGAACACTATATAATTTTAAACCTTAGTGACGATAAGATGGAAAAGTTTAATATTAAAGATTAAGTACTATGAACTTACTTAGTTACAAAGGAGGATACTTAAAAAAAATCTTATTCACGATGTAGCAATGAATATTTTAAACTTTTCTAATATATTTTAACTGTAAAAAGTAAAATCATAAAAATACTGAACTCCGGGGAAAATGTAAAACGGAAAGTCCCTAATCAAATGACAAAATCAAATGATAAAACACATCAAACGAATGGACAACTGTCAAATTCCTGACTTGGTACAGGCATACTCAAATGTAGAAAATAGCACAAATGTAGTTTTTTTCATGGCGCAATTGAAATAAAAAAATTGTGGCACAAATTAAAGGTTGTAAAAATTGGCACCAATGAAATGCGTTCAATTTGACACATAAAAACTACCCAGGTTATTTTATTCATTGTATATCATTCTTATATTCATTAATATTAAATACTTAACTAAATAAATATCTGCTGGACCTATTTAAATACTTTTTTTACTGAAACATTCACTATAATCCTAAAAAAAATATCAAATTGATTATAAAACCAACTTATTTTGAAACTACTTATTAATTAAAATAACTGTTTGGCTATTATCAAAATGGCCTTATTCAAAACAAGTCGATTGCTATTTTAATGCTACATCTATGGAGGAAATCGACTTGTCTCATAGGATTGACTACTAATGTCGAATTCATTCCGTTATTTTGCGTAGTTCTATCTATAAAATAACTACTCGTTTCCACTGTTTAGCACACATCAGGATGTTTTGTACACGAAAATACACAATACAGCTACTGATAATGTCGGTCCGTTAGGACACCTGTTCGTATTTTTAGGTAATACCATAATAAGATAGAAAATATGGCCAAAGTTTGGGACAATTTCATGATAAAAGCCGAAACATGCAGAAAAAGTGGTACAACAACTGGCACTGAAGGACAACAACTCCTTTAAAGAGTCGATTAACGACTTCGGTCATTTGATATATATGTAGAAAAGTTGTTTTTCAGAGACTTCCTTTTGTTTATAGTTTTCAATATGATAGATAAAAACTAACACAAATGGTAAAACTCATCCATTCAGGGCTATAAGTCGTCTCACTAGTAGGTTTAATATATATAGTGACATTTCACTTTAAAATTTTAATCAATCTTTACAAGTTGTTTCGCCGTTCTCGCATTTCAATTCGTGCTTTGACAGTCATTTAGGTAGCCAGATAGAATCATCGATCACATCTTAAAAACTAGATACACCAAAATATTCTATTTGCCAAGTTTAATGCACATCATACTGAACAAGTTTACAACTTTATAAACAGCTTATCAAACAACAAAACAATGCACCTTTTGATATTAGTATATATATAGGACATGTTGGGAGAAAGACTATCATTTATTTTTAATTTTTTTGACATATTTACATATTTTGTTTGTTCGTTTTATTCACACATCTTTGTCAATATAATGTAATTTTATGCAACTGTCATACAAATAAGATGTTTAGCTAGCTATACTGTGGATTCAGTATTATTCGTTGGATACTAATTTTCGTAGATTTCATGAGTACAAGTGAACCACGAAATTAAATGTTCAACGAATGACACATTTACTATTCACTTGTTTGTAGACTTCGGCAAAGACATGAAATTATATATACACAAACTAGCAAGTTTTTCCTAATCCACGAAAATTGGTACCAACGAAAATAAATGAATCCACAGAAATCCATGTTTTATCAACTGTTTCTATATAAGAAAATACCTATACAAAGTCAGGAATATGACAATTGTTTTCCATTTGTTTGATGTATTGAGCTTTTGATTTTGCCATTTGCTTAGGTAATTTCCGTTCAGAATTTTCCTCAGCGATCAGTATTTTTGTGATTTTACTTTTTATCGTATTCTTCATTATGTAATTTATAATTCAGATTTGGGTTTCCGACCATCTGATTGTGGTGATTTGAAGAAGTCAAAATACAAAAGTGGGATCTATAAAATTTATCCTGATAGAAGTACTGGTTTTTACGTCTATTGTGATATGCGAAATTACGGAGGTGGTTGGACGGTTTGTATGATATAAAACATCATATACATATTGATATGTTTTAGCCCGCTTAGAAATTACATAAAACATATTGGCACCATTTATTTGAATATGTAATAATTCTAAATACATAAACTTTATTTGTTTGGTTTCTGAAACAGGCATGAACATGTTTATATTGTCGACCATTTGGTCTTAGTGGACAGGAAGATTTTCCATGGCCCCGCGAAAATGTAAAGTCACTTGTTTACCCATTTGTTTCCTGCATTTTGTGTTCCAGGTTTTAAATTGATGTCCTTTAAAAATAAGTTTATTCAAAGTATCAATGACTTGAAATAACAGTGCTCTTATGTAAGTTTACGGGCTTTATAAACAACACAACTTATAAATTAATATGTAACATCCCGGTTTTTTTAAACATTTTACAGGGATATCCAAAATTTTAAACCATATCTATATGTCTATAAAATAACTTAGTAAACGTTTTTCACAATTTATGTTTTCGACATCCATGACCTGATAATTTTCGAGTTATGCATTAATTTAAGAGTTATAGTTGGTTCATGATCGTACGTGTGACTTAAAGAAAAGAATAAATTATAATATGTAAACAATAAATATATGTGCAGTGGTATTGGATCTGGTACTTTTGTTTACATAGTTGAAGACTTTTTTGAATCACTGAATGGTTTTAATCATTAGTGCTTTTTGCAGAGTAGAGAACAATATAATAAAGATATAATTACGATAAATTTGTAACAATATTTACAAAGAATTGAATTTGTAGAGAATCAAGTTATGTAAAATCAGGATTGTTTATTCGTTGAAGCCCCACAGTGTCACAGAGAGCCCTTGTGAGTTTCCTTCGTTGCAAAAAATCTGATATTGTTAATGTGTTCAAAAATCAAATCACATATGTGATAAAGTTCAAGATTCAAAAAGGTTCATCATACATATCCAAGTTAACGATATGAATGGAAGGATTTTAAGAAAATGATACTATTACTGTATAGAAGAAATAAATTGCGCGTATTCAAAATTACGCATTTTTGATTACGACTTGTTTTTTGAAGCTGTTAAAATAAGTATACATATAAATGTAGACTGACCTCAGGTATTTAAAATACATTTCAACTTATTTAAACATTTTGTGCTTCAAACATTGAAATAATTCAGATTACTGGTTAGTGACCTTTATGTCCCTTGATGTTTTTTCATTATTGCTCGTATAGGTTGTGAAAATATCTCAAACACGTTAGTCCAGTCAAACTAAGATTTAACCTCAAACTAATTGCAACAGAAAATTTTGAGTTCTAAACTATAGCATTATGCCTTTAATGTACACAGAAAAAGGTCCCATAAAATTTAACTTAATGAAAACTTAAAATCAGCATTTTTAATTTCCTATGAAAATTAACACTGGAAGGGTAAAAAATGAGTCGTTTTCGGTTGATTTTCTTAAAATTTATGTAAAGTATGATATTTTGATGGGGTTATAAGTTGACATTTGACTAAATTATATATTATTCTGCTCATGAAATGTACAAAACCGAACTGTTATGGGTAGTTTTATTTTTTTTTGTGCATTTTTCATTAAAGAAATTGCAAATTCGAAGCTTTGTGACCATTTTGAAAAAATAATGTGAAAATTTGGTATTGTTTATATCTGTATATTATATTTTTTCGGCATCTTACATGTCTAAAGAAACTTTAAACCACAAAAAGAATAATACATGCTTAATTATTATTTTTTATTAAATTTGAGATTCTTTACCTTGACATGTTGAAAAATTAAATAAATGGTCAACTAATGAATTACGAAATCTAGATTATAGCTTGATAAAAGATATAAAAACACCTTTAGAGTTGTTTGTTATACCCTAAAGACCGATAAAAAATCAAGAATCAATACGTATACATTCTGATGATTAGAAGCGGTAAAGTTATAATTTTGTATCAATTTTTATTGATATTTCTGCCTTTTTTGCAATAGTTATCTCCCTTTTTAATGCAAATCTCCATAAGAATTTTAAATGGTGATTTTTTTAGTCTTCCTCAAATAAGATTTTATTGGACTCTTTTCTGTGTATATTTGAGGTATAATGCTAAAGATTAAAACTTAAAAATCTTCTGTTGCAATTACTTTCAGGTTAGGGTCAAATTTGTGCTAGATTGACTGGACTAGTTTAACAACGAGGGTATTAACTCGTTGAATAGATAAACTGCTGAATTTCATAACCGGCGTTTAATACGAATAAAAGGATATGTCGACGAGAATATGTCGCCCAAATACGCAACGAGCTACAAGTTTAGATTGCCGATTTGGATCTTAATACTTATAAATGTCATTCCACTTGGTAACGACACATAACATATATAGAATTTGTCGATAGAGATAATTTACGATATATTAGCGGAATCAATTACTATTGTCCTAATGTCATAACAACAATTAAACTAATTGCCGGGTTTGTAGAAATATGAGCAACACGACGGCTGCCATATGTGGAACAAGATCTGCTTAGGCTTTCGGTGAACCTCATTTTACTCCCAGTTTTTGGTTGGTTTCCTGTTTCTCAGTCTTTAATTCCCTATGTTGTGTTCTTAGTACTGCTGTTAGTCTCTTGTTCTGTTTTTTTTTTAAATTTTAGCCATTGCGTTGTCCGTTAATGTTCGACTTAAAAGTTGGAATGTCCCTTTGGTAACTTCGCCTCTCCCTTTTCATCTCTGAAATTCATGTCGGTTGACTTTAATATCATACTTCCACAGGTATTTCAACGAAGAACAAATGGTTATGTTGGATTCTACAGAGACTGGAGGGCGTATAACGAAGGTTTTGGAAATCTAAAAGCAGATTTCTGGTTGGGTAAGGATATATCTAACATATTTTGGCTTGCATTGACATATAATTGATTTTATAAATATTTTATTATTTACACATTTTAACAATGCTTGAATAATTTGAGTGGTTATTGACACATTTAGGCTCTTAAGGTTTCCCAAAATACAAATATAAATAGGGTGTATGCACATAGTGACTACATCATTCATGATTACTTAAGATGTAGGAGGAAATATCATAAATTAAGGAAGCACACAAATACTCTCAGTTAAACTAGCAGATATCACAATAATTAGTCATATTAGTATTTTTCCTACAGGGAATGAGTATTTGAGCAAACTCACTCAACAGGGCTATTACATATTGCGGATAGATATGTGGGACTTCCATTATAACCACCGATATGCCATCTACAACACATTTGTTGTGAAGAACGAGATGTCAGGATACAAGCTTGAGGTAGCTAAATATACTGGAAATGCAGGTAAGACAATTCATAATAACTATAATTGAATAGTAAAACAATAGAAAATGACTTTGAAACACATTAACCCCTTCATCATTGGCCAATGGCCCAGTGATGCTGTAAAATATTCCTATAAGAAATTTACACGTATGATTCATTTTAAATCAGCAAAAGTGTATATGCAAGACAATATCCCTGTACAAGAAAGCTGTAAGTTATTGTCATTTGTAGTTGCCTGTTATAGGCTTTACAGTAATTCAGTACCTGTTTTGATGATATCTTGCTGCTCATGCTAGCATTCTAAAGCATCTGATAATAACTGTAACTGGTGTCGTCCACAGACTTCATGAGAAAATTATAAATTGTAATTGTAAACAGTAATCGATGGTAAATAACTGTATTTTGATTTGAGGTCGTTGGTTCATGGACATGAGAAAAAGAAAATGGCTAGATCGTGTTTTTAATTTTGACTTTTGCTTATTATCGCTACTTCTGAGAAACAGAATATACAAAATATCTGAACTATATTGTTGACTGTGACATGTTCTAATACATCTATTTTGGTTGAAAGGATACATTGACATTTAATGAGAATGTTCCCAACCTGATATTTAGAATATGCTGTATAATGATATAACTCATTAGTCATATATAATAAAGACCTATGGTCTTTTGATTTGATTTCCTAGCTTTATAACCATAAAAATGAGGTCGAGGTCAAAGTGTAATTTGACGTTTTATATCAAAACCATCGCGACATCTAGTTTTATATTTAAGAATATGTTTAAACAACACTTTATAAGTTTCATGCGTTTGGATCGCTTTTTTGTGGATTTACATTCTTCAGGAACAAGCAAAGCTGAATATTTATTTTTGTTTATTCTTTACTTTTCTATGTTGTGTCATGTGTACTATTGTTTGTCTGTTCGTCCTTTTCATTTTTAGCCATGGCGTCGTCAGTTTATTTTACGATTCATGAGTTTGACTGTCCCTATGGTATATTTCGCCCCTCTTTTAAAGTAGCAAATTTTTGCGCCAATTTCATTGAAAAAATATTTGAACTACATATCTTATGACATCAGTAAAGAAATTTTATAAACAGGTAATAGACAGACATTTTCCTAATTTTAACAAAAGTAGATAGTAACCATATTTCGTTGAATACTTAGGTTATTTCGAAACACTTAGACACATATACATGTTTATACGTACCGAGATATATAAACTCATCATAGATACCAGAATTCATTCAAAGTTTTGTAAACAGTTAATTTATAATTATGTATGATAATGCATGCATGTCAACACAAAATTGCTGACTACTGGTAAATCTTCGGGGTTAAAAACTCCACCAGCAGTGGCATCGACCAAGTGCTTGTAAATAAACTCATCATAGATACTAGGGTTGAATATATTTATTTGTGACAGACGCGCGTTTTGTCTACAAAAGACTCACCAGTGATGCTCGAATTAAAAAAAAGTTGAAAAGGCCAAATAAAGAACGTTTGAAAACAGTTAAAAAAAAAAGCAAAATCACAAAAATACTGAACTCCGAGAAAAACTCAGAAATGAAATTCCCTTACCAAAATTATAAATATGACAATTTCAATGATTATTCATGTCGACACACAAGTTTTGTAATGCCACACATTGTTTTAAACATCTGTAATTACTTCATCTACTTTATATCAGTCAATAGTGCTAATTTTGAAAATAAACAATATTTATAAGATTCTTTTAGCGCGACTTTACTGGTTTCTTTTCTTTAATTTTCTTATTAGAATTTGAAATAGTTAATTCATAAGGACTTGACGAAATGTATAATCTATGTTAGATACTCGACAAAATAATGTAAGCACGACACGTTTCCTTGTAATTGATATGGCATTTCAAACTGTTCAAAATGAACACTGTTTTCCTTACTTTTTTATTCTTATACATTTTATTAATTAAATAAAAAAGAAGGCACAGCCCATCTAGCTAGAATAGGCTACATATTAATGTTACATATTTATGTCATTTAGGGGATTCATTAAGCGAACATAATGGATATAGGTTTTCTACATGGGATAGAGATAATGATGTGTCTAGAGCCAACTGTGCTGAGAGGTATAAAGGAGGATGGTGGTATAACAAATGTCATCGCTCCAATCTTAACGGGAAGTATCTGAATGGATACCATAGTAGCTATGCTGATGGTGTTAATTGGTATGACTGGAAAGGATATCACTACTCATTGAAAAGAACACGTATGATGATACGGCGAGTCTAGCAAATTATAATGAATAAAAATAAAAATGTGTATTCTATGTTATCACTTTCATGAATACTTCTTAAATGCAAGCAACGCACATGGAATCGTTTATTCTTTTTCTGGTCGTAGTCATATGTGTGTATATGCTTTTAATTTCAATCAAGTTTGACCTTTAATCACACATTAGATATTGTTAAGTCTGCGTCTACCGTTTACTAATTGTTTCAGGGTAGGGGAGGGTTAGGACCCCGCTAACATGTTTAACCTCCGCCACATTCTGTATGTATGTGCCTAACCCGAATCAGGAGCTTGCAATACATTAGTTTGTCTGTTGCTGTGTTACATATTTGTTTGTCGTTCATTTTTGTCATTTTTTAGGCCGTTGATTTTTCTCGTTTGATTTATTTTACATTTGTGATATCGGGGATTTTATTGCTGACTAGGCAGTTTGGGCTTTGCTTATTGTTAAAGATCGTTCGTTGACCTATAGCTGTTAATTTCTGTGTCATTTTGTCTCTTGTGGAAAGTTGTCTCATTGACAATCATACATCATCTTCTTTTTTATATGTATATATATATAAGAAGATGTGGTCTGAGTGTCAATGAGACAACTCCAAGTCGAAATTTGTAAAAATACCATTATAGGTCAAAGTACGGTATTCAACATGGAGTCTTGGCTAACAACGAACAGCAAGCTATAAAGGCCCCCAATTTGACTAGTGTAAAACCATTCAAACAGGAAAATCAACGGTCTAATATATATAAAAACGAGAAACAACGAGAAACAATAATGAACCACATCAACAAACGTTGAACATTCAGTTTCTGGTTTAGTACAGATGATAGAAAAACGCAGCGGATTTAAACGTGTTAATAGGTACCAACCTTTACCCTCACCTGCAACAGTAGTGTAGCATCATAATATATAAAGATACACTATAAAATATCAATTAAAATGGCTTAACTCAATCAAAAGACATATTAACACAAATACAGGTAAATTCAAATTTTGTTGTACGGTAAACAGTATAAATAGTTTTTACAAAATAAATTATTTAGTTTTCCATACTACGAGAACAGAAGTAAAAGCGTATATTCATACCAAAGACTTATCAAAGCTGTTATGTATCAAAAGTGGAGAGGCGAAATATTAAACTAAATAAGTAAACAATAAATAACACAAAATCATTACAAATTGTATCAACAGGTCAAATTAACACGAAAGTACAATAAATGATAAAATAAATCATGCATCAGAGACTAAATTAAGTAAAAAACGTCCAAGGGATTTATAATTTTAACGTTATAGACAGCATACATACACGGACATGACATGACATGACTTGTACAATGCCAAAAAGAAAAAAATCGACAGACAATAGGATACAAGTAGTCAGAAGTTAACCGCGATATAGAAAATGAACGTGGATGTGTATTTATACATCCTGTTTGAATAAACTCATCATAGATACCAGGACTAAATTTTGTATTTACGCCGGACGCGCGTTTCGTCTATAAAAGACTCATCAGTGACGCTCGAATCCAAGAAAAGTTAAAAATTCCAAATAAAGTACGAAGTTGAAGAGCATTGAGGACCAAAATTCCTAAAAGTTGTGCCAAATACAGCTAAGGTCTTCGACTAAAAAAGGTCAGTCTCAAAAGCTATTGCTGTTCGATATCATATGCAAAAAAAAAGCAAAGCGACATCTTGCGAAACCACAAAACAGGGCACGTAACAAATTTGGCGGAAAAAGACAATAGGTCTTTTTACAGAATAGTGGAGATACCTAATAAGTATGAACATAATAATTATTACTATTCTTATTATTTACTAACATTGTATTCTTCATTATAAGGAACATGAAATTTTATATGAAAAGGAATTAAAATCCTTGTTTGGACACTTTTGAAACATATCTTATGATAATGATATGTTCTAAGACCATCACTAGACATGTCTTAGATACTTTTGAAAACCAAGCCAATGTCATTTTGGGACTCTATTCTTGGTCCGCATTTAAGTTTACTCCATTTCTATATAAATAAGCAATTGGATCATTTGAACGCACAAAACTAAACGCCTCAAGTGCCATGATTAGATTGCAAGGTTAAAAACAATATGCTTACACAGTCGGTCAATATATTATTAAGATATACTGCACAACAAGAGAAAATATCTACAATCAAGCAAACATTATGCAGTTATATATTGTGTCTAGATCAAATAATGCCTCTGATGAATATCGATTCCATTTTGACAAACGCTGCATATACTTCAAACATTTGAAATAACTACAGAAAATATTTTCATGATTACCTGCAGAAGTATAAAAGTCATTAACATTCTTTTCTCTTTTTTTTTCTTTTTTTTTTGTAAAGATAAACGTTTTCTTTAATAAAGTATGGTTAAATATTTCACATAATACCGCATTGCTTACGGAAATATATATTGATACTTCAATCGGATTTCGTTTACAAATATACGATGCAAATGTTTGGACGAATAAATGGGAATAATTCATGCAATTTAAGTTACATCTATAACTCGTGTGTTGTTTCCTTTTTCATACTTTTTATTGTGATGCTATACTCATTACAGTCTAATTATTTCTGTTTTATCATCTTTTGGTGTTTTGTATGCACGCATAGTTTCAATTTTTAGGCTAAGAGCGATAATTTTTTTGGCAATGAAATATTGTTTTAGAGTCAGATTCCGTTATTTTACATCGCTGAAATTAAACGAAACTGTGTATTCAGTCACCAAACGTCATTGCATAGTTTTTGTCATAACAATAATGCAACAATGTACATAGAGTGCATCGTAATGTTTCTATACAGGGTTCAAATATCGTGAATGGTCGGCGCGCATGGGTTCATTCCATTTAAAAAATCATGGCATATTTTCAGTCACAAATGGCCACAGAATTACACTGGAAATCTGAGATAATGCTCAATAAATAAGTATATATAGAGATTACTTAGAACCTTCACTAAAATGTTCTCCTGGAAACAATTATTTGGTATAGCAAGTCTGAATGAGATAAAGAAAAACATATTACAAACAGGACATCTCGCCTTCATTTTGATTTGATTTTTTTTTATTGTTCTAGCCGAACCATTTTCATTCAATGGTACCTGCTGAGAAATTCAAACAACAAAGGTACCAACCAATTGATAGTGATTTTTACATACACGTGGTTCCGGTATGCAAGACACAAAAAATGTAAGGTCTTAACAAGAAAAGGTTCCTCGTTTCAATGAATTAGAAATACTTTTACAATATTGAGGTTCAACATTGATAATAGGACAATTATCAGATTTATAATCAAAACATATTAAGACATGTGAAATCATATCAATATTAGTATTCCGGAGGGTACCACCGAGGACTAGCAGTCCACTATTAGATGTTCTAGTTCGGTGATTGTGATTTTAACGTAGAATGTTGTATTCAAAGCGTATTCAAAGCGCGTGATACGTGATTTCGATATATTAGTTAACTTGGAAAAGTACGTCGAAGAGCAGTTTGGAAAGCAAATGTATTAAAATTTGTTTTGTCGTTTAAGGGGAAATTTCTTTTCGTATCTGCTACGCACTGCTATTTATTTTTCGAAAGTTAACAGAGCAATGTTTTTCATGAAAATAAGAACATTTTTGTGACAGTAATTATTCTTTGAGCTAGACTCTGCGCTGAACCATTTTTTATATGTTCTAGTTAACAAGATAACAGTCCACAAGATATATCGTCCTACCCGAACACATTTTTCTGACTCTAAAACTTTCACTTATTTCATTATGATTGTGCTTATCATAGAAGCAGTATTTACCAATTTTCATGTTTATAATTTAATTCAGTGGCTGACGGACACTCGTGCTCCCACTCTCACGGTGAATAGGTTACCTCGAAACTACTGCATTGGTAAGTTTTAAGCTGTTTTCATACATGTATTTAACATGGAAGTTTTGCGTCACACGTTATGAACATATGGTTACTTGTCCTTTATTTACAATTCATGCAGGATTTTTTTTTCTAGCAACCGTTTTGGTCCAAATATGTCACAATTGTCTTAGATATACACAGGTTGCATGTTGTTCAAATGTATATATTTAATAGAAATCGTTACGGTATGTCATGAGTTTTGTGAATATACTTCTCAGTCTGTCTTGGGTTACTTTTATTCGCTTGATAAAAAAAATAGACATCGTGCTACTGCATTTCTATATTGATTTATTTAGTTAGTTTGCTTAACGTACAGTTGTAAATGGTTTATGCATAGTCAGGATGAGAATACGTATGCATATAATAGTTAAGTCTTGTGGTAAACGCTGTCCGGGATGAGAATTGGGGAAATTTTGACTGCCACTGAAAATGACATAATGGGTAGGGACATTTTACCTTACAACAAGGCCACCTACATACTCTTCAAAGTTTTTGCTAAAGTTCTTAACGCGAAGAGCCATAATACTCTCTATACACAAAAGATTCTCATTCTGACTGGACAAGTTTGTGTACCTCTTCGTTTGGTTTATCCAAACAGACGCCCTTATATAGCAAGGGTTTAACTGCCGGTCGGAGGAAGATCAAAGTGGCCATATTACTATTCCCGAATCACACTTGGGATGTATTTTAGCTAGCTTCACAATTGGATATGAAAATAATATTCACAAGTAATAAATGCCTAAAGAATAAACCAAAATAAATGAATAACAAATTACTCACGAAAGAAGGTAATGAATAGTTGCATAGAATGAAACCATATCTTCAGTCCTTAAATTATTTTTGGGAATTTCAGCATTCAGTGTATATATTGATCAGGAAAACAATACGGCTCATATCACATGCAACACGACAAAAAATTTATAAAATGTATTTGATATGTTGACATATGTACATGATGTAGTCAAAATACCATGGAAACACATTCAGTACAAATTTTCCTCTGAAGTGAATATTGGAATACCATGCACATGAAGATATTGTTAACCGCTTTGCTCTTTGTTTCTGAGGAAAGCTATTGCCATAAAATAAACAAAGGTAAGAATTGCATATGTAATAATAGATTGTTGTTTACTTTACGTCCACAGGGAAATATGTCATGCAATATCAGAACGACGATGTTTATATAAATGCTTGATTTGGTGAACAAATGAATATAATCAATTAATATCTGAAAAATAAATAAAGATTTTAATTTGAAAAGCGAAATTAGTTTCGTATACGTACAATAACAAAATGAAAATACATACAGTTGTACGAACAAACCTGTGTTGCATATTCAATCTCATTCAAATGTGTCAAAGAATAAACAAGTGTGTTTGAAAAGACATTGAATAAATAAATTTTGTAATATTAGTAAGCTTATATTCGAACGTTGAAGAACAGTTTGTTTGGAAAGCAAATGGTTAAAAGGGTGAACGATGAAATCCAAAAGGGAAAAACAAAACATTGAAAGCAAACCTTAAAAGTCAACTAAAAACTTGTTAAGAGGGTATGATTCTCTTCAAATTCCTAAAGTCTTTCTGATATCATATTACACTGTAAGTTTTGGTGAAAATATATGTATTAAGACATACCGTTAAAAATTTAACTTAAAAGAGTTATGAGTCTGACTAAAATAATTTGCTTTTATAATATAAGCATGTGAAACAACCCAATTGATATTCTTTGGTGAAGGCGTGTGCTGTTAAAAAATCAGTTTCGCAATCAATCTTGTTGAAAATTTGACAAGGTGAATTAAGTGTCGGCAGAGAGAATATTTAAATGCAACCTCACATCGACATCTTTAAATTATCTAGATCGTAGTGTATAATTCGCGAACAAGATATCTAATTTACTTGATATGGGGTGCTCATAATATTTAAAATTATGCATGCGAGATCATTTAATTGCAATTTAACATCGGTATTGTTTTTAAGTTTTCGAGTTTTAACTTGTATACAATTTGTAATTGTTTCTATTAGACCTTTTAGTTCTAAGGACTGAAATTATAAATAAGACGTCTTCAAATATTCATTGTAGAGAAATGTGTCAGGGACGTAGCCGACAAAGTGGCTTATTTAATTACAGAAACTACGAATCAGTGCCCCCTTCAGAAGGTAAAAAGTAATCTGTCAAAAATATCACATTAAAAAAAAATTAATCATGATAGAAACTCCATTAACAAATGGCAAAATCAAAAGATCAAACTCATCAAACGAATGGAATACAACTGTCATAATTCTGACTTGGTACATACATTTCCATATGTAAACAATGATAAATTGAACATGGTTGTATAGCTAGCTGAACCTCTCACTTGTTTGAAAGTTGCTTGAATCCCAATGTGTTCTATAAATTGAGACAAATATATTGCAGCTGAATGATAACTGATACAATGTCTATTATAAAGGCATCATATACTTTGCTGAACATGTTGTGACGACGTTTTTCTCCTAATGACAGCACATTACGAACAAGTCATGTTCCTATTAAAATAATGTGTTTAAATATTAAACTACGAACTATCAAACTGAGATCGAATGACGTAATAGCTCGCGGAAATAGGTCACCATAATGCCTGCAACAATGAGCAATATGCATACTGTATAGCAAGCAATAGTAAGCCTCCTAATGACAAATACAGTAAAACCTGTATAAACCGGCCGGCTACGGGACTATGAAAAAGGGCCGGTTTGGACAGTGAGCCGGTTTATTCAGGTTTCTGTTTTGACCGGAAGTTAATGACTTGTGACGTCCGATATTTTGCATGTAAGAGTTCTCTCTGATTGTAAATTATATCTGATAAATTAAAATACTTTCACTTCGTTTTTCATTGTTTGCATTTGCATCATAATGCTCGCGTTATTTGGATTGTAAGACGAGAGTTTCGATTTACTCCCATGATCAATAATTTGAAATGTTGGAATGGCCGATTAAAAAGCCAGAATATTATCAAATGTAATTTATCACTTTCGAAACATTGTCGTACAGTGTACAATATCCATTGATTGTTGTCATCCGGGTGTTTTTCATTATCAAGGTCATTTGTTTAGGGGTTCACAACAGGGAACCAAGGATTTCGAAATCACGATGTGAATTTCTTACTCCGCAATTTTAATTTGTTTATCCAGGACTGAGGTTAAAACGTAAGTTCAATCCGAGATATATTCGGTGTGTCTTTTCGTTTCATTGACACGTTTATAATGTTTTGATAAATAATACAGCTCACTACTGTACGATTGTAGGTTCACCTGACTAATTGATTATCAAATATGTTTTGATTGCATATCGATCATTGAAATTAATTAGACAAACCGGTTTTGACCGGTAATAATTAATGTAATTAAGAGTATCGGGACTTCATAATTAGACCGGAATTCGGAATACACAGGGTCCGGTTTACAAAGGGTATTTTAACAAAGACTTTGAATGGGAAAATATGGGACTTTCATTTTCGGCCGGAATGGACAGGAAACCGGTTTAATCAGGGTCCGGTTTAATCAGGTTTGACTGTACAAAACAAAAATGAAACGGTCAAACTAACGACTCGATTTATGTACAAAACAATAATCTATTTTTTTTTATAATAAACAGCAAAAAGCGGTACCATTTAATTAGAACTTCCTGTCGTGGGAAGGTAATACCAGAATCTGGTTGGTTTAGCATATTTTGTTGTAAATCATGTCAGTTCCGAAACACTGATAAAATCATTCATGTGCGATTGGTATCTTGTACAGCTTTGAGAGCAATTCAATCATTTTAATGTATCTCTTTCATGTTATTTAGGAATAGTTGATCATGAGCGACCTTCTGATTGTGGTGATTTGAAGAAATCAGAATACAAAAGTGGAGTATATAAAATATACCCGGATGGAACTTCTGGTTTTCACGTCTTTTGTGACATGGAGACTGATGAAGGTGGTTGGACGGTTCGTATGTTTATTGACATGTTTTGTAGGTTAATAAATTATATTAGGAGAATTAGCTAATTAGAATTAGTATTTATATTACTAGTGAAAGGTCTTTCCTGTAAAAGTGATGTTTTCGTAATGTACTTTTACGACAGGCATAACTTCTGAAACTTTACACGTTTTACACTTAATGACCCCATCCGACTACATTTTCTAGATTGGAAGTATGATATATGTAATGTAGACTTGATGGTCTTTCATTTGATATGCGACAACACCATGTTCTACAAAGTTTGATTTTTGCACTAAATAACCCCATCAAACTCATTTTTGGAGGACAGGAATTTGATATTTGAATGTACAGGTTAAGACCTTTCATTTGATATACAACAACCTTATCTTAAATGAAAATTTATTTTTTGCACTCAATGACCCCACCCAACCCATTTTTGGAGACGTCAATTTGATATTTGAAATGTACTCTTTATGGACTTTCATTTGATATGCGACAACCGAACCATCTGAGAAGATTGATTTTTAACACCAAATAGCCTCACTCTTCCCACTGGGTTTATTTTTCATTGAATGGAATTGAAGGTCTTAAACTACTGATCATTTTTACAATTTATAGTAGGTTGATATCTGTTACCAATAAAAAGATATACACACAATTCTATACTTTAAAGAATAATATTGTTGTAACCTTTGAACAGACGGTCAAACATTGCTTAGCTTAGTGTATAAAATGTAGATCTAGAGCTCGTCGAGTGGAACATTTTATACACAGTATGTATGCAGCAAACTCTTTTCGTTTTCCTGATATGTCAGCTTGAAATTGCAGTGTAAATTTTGTTTGCACTCAGTGACCTTAACTTTGACCATGGATGCAAATTAAAGGTCACATGAATTAAAGATTATTGGTGAAGGTCCTAAGTCTCTCCAACTTCCGTTCTTAAAATAAGAAGTTTTCCAAAATTGTGTATAATTTTTAAAGGGAAATAACTCCTTTTAAGGGTTTATAACAAACTAATTGTTTATGTTTATAAACATTGCTATCTGTTCTTGGACATGTTGCTTTTTTCAATTCGATTCTATCTCTAATACTTTTTGAGATAAATGCAAATAAAAGAAATTGCTTCAAGGGGATATAACTCGCATAGGGTATGATGAAATGCTATGCAGCTTCATATGGTTATGCATCATGATAAGATGTACCTATTGTACAAATAAGGTCGTGATATCTTAAAAAACAACGAAAGGGAGCCATGTCGTAAAAATCCAATAAAAGGGAGATAACTTCTACAGGAGATGATGAAATCTTCAACAGGGTCATTTGGTTATACTTCATGATGAGGTCTATCGAGGGTCTATATTTGGTCTTGATAACTTCAACAGAAACGGGGGGAGGGCATGTAAAAAAAATGTTGGAAGAAAAAAAAAGAAAAAAAAACCAAACATTAGAAAAACAATAAAGTCTTTCCTCGCGTAGAGGAACCTTTAAATACACAAAACGTATTTTCTGCATTTAGCACTGGGATAACTGTGAATTTATTGTAGTGGGTACCAAGATATTGATTATAATTTCTATCTGAAGGCACGATGTTAGGTCAAATTTAACTTGCCAATTAATTCCAAGTAACTTATAGATTCTACCACACCATCCCGTTGATAAATACTGTAGTTACGGGGCAAAATAGTTTTGTTTTCATGTAATGGATAACGACGAGTGTTCGAAATAGTTACACCCGACATATTTCGTCAATGTGTAGTGTGTAAATTAGCACTTTTCGCAAGTTATTTATTTGAAATTTCAGAAATAATCTATCATTCAGTCTAATGTAAAGTGTGGAATTTTCAATAATTAAAAAGTAAAGTTAATATATATACTTACTGGAAGTGTGTTGCGATTATTAAAGCTGTATGTAAATGTAATCCATAACAAAATTCAAGACTGTTTCGGCCATTAAATTTATCGACAGGTTGTAGGTTTTCCCATTGGAAACAATTGGGCCCTTTAAATTACATATATAAAAGACAACGGGTTGGTTGCTTGCAAACATTGTTTTATCCCGTCACATTCTGTATGTACCTGGCAAAAGAGCCTGGACTTTATCAATATATTTATAATTAATAATATTATTATTGTTTGACGTAAATTTTACATTGAGGTTCTGAAAAAAGAAATTACCAATTCACCAACATTCCAACTGACTCCATTTTCAGAAATCGACATCTGTAACAAACATAAACTTTTAGCTACTGCTTTACAAGCAGAACCGAATACAATGAAAGTCCCTACTATGTATTGGCTTCCGAAGCTACACAAAACACCTTACAAATATAGATTTATTTCGTCTTCAAGTCATTGTTCCACTACTAAATTGTCTATTCTTCTTACCAGTACACTTCGTACAATCAAAAACCTGATAATAAATTGTTCAAATAAGGCCTTCGAAAATAGTGGAAATAATTACTTTTGGAGTGTCAACAACTCGTTGGAAGTACTTGATAAATTGCATGCTTATATTGGGGATTTTGAATCTGTTCAAAGTTTTGAGTTTTCTACCCTGTATACCACATTGCCTCACATTCTCATTAAGAAAAATTAACCCACCTAATTAAATGGACATTTAAAAAGTCAGAATGTGAATATATATGTTCAAACTCTTTTAGGTCATTTTTTAGTAGCAATAAACAAAAAAACTATGTCAATTGGACATGCTTTGATACTATATATGCCCTTGAATTTTTACTAGATAACATTTTTGTTCGCTTTGGAGATTCCGTATATCGTCAGGTTATTCCAATGGGGACTAACTGTGCACCACTTATTGCGGACCTGTTTTTGTATTGCTATGAGTTACAATTTATGACAAAAATCAGCAAAGACCCATCGAAACAACATCTCATAAACAAATTTAATGATACTTTTAGATATTTGGATGACATTTTGGCTCTCAATAATGACGACTTTAGTATGTATACTAAAGAAATTTATCCTGTTGAACTTACTTTAAATAAAGCTAATACTAACAATGACCACTGCCCTTTCCTCGATCTTGATATCTATATCACTAATGGAAAGCTTAATACTAAAATTTATGATAAAAGAGATGATTTTTCATTTTCTATCGTTAATTATCCATTTTTAGATGGTGACGTTCCATTGTCACTATCTTACGGTGTTTATATATCTCAACTTGTACGATTCGCTCGTGTATGTAACAATGTTTTAGATTTTAACGAGAGAAATTTATGTATTACTGAAAAATTATTACACCAAGGTTTTCGATATCACAAACTAGTCAAAACATTTACTAAATTTTATCATCGGTATAAGGACATCATTCGTAAATATAGCTCAACATGCAGACTTCTTATACGTTCAAGTATTTTACATCCAATTTTTTATGGAAATATTCTTTATAAAGCACAAAAATGTCAGTATTCACCTCAGAAACTAACAAAACCTTTAAATAGACTTATCAAGAAGGGATATAGTTACGATACTGTTGTCAGGTCACTAAAGATTGCTTATTTTGGCGTTAATATTGATTCACTTATAGGGTCTTTGCATCGGAACTAAACACATTTATTAAAAAAACCAGTTGTTGGCATGACACGGGTTATGTTCTTCTCATATATGTTATGATGGTATGATACTAAACCCCTAACGGGAAGGGTTGTGCCTGATATTCTTATGATGAAATCATAATCTTTCAATCAGTTTAATTGAAGTCTGGAGCTGGCATGTCAGTTAACTGCTAGTAGTCTGTTGTTATTTATGTATTATTGTCATTTTGTTTATTTTCTTTGGTTACATCTTCTGACATCAGACTCGGACTTCTCGTGAATTGAATTTTAAATGTGCATTTTGTTATGCATTTACTTTTCTACATTGGCTAGAGGTATAGGGGGAGGGTTGAGATCTCATAAACATGTTTAACCCCGCCGCATTTTTGCGCCTGTCCCAAGTCAGGAGCCTCTGGCCTTTGTTAGTCTTGTATTTTTTTAATTTTAGTTTCTTGTGTACATTTCGGAAATTAGTATGGAGTTCATTATCACTGAACTAGTATATATTTGTTTAGGGGCCAACTAAAGGACGCCTCTGGGTGATGGAATGTCTCGCTACATTAACATCGTCTGTATTTTTTCTATGGTCGGGTTGTTGTCTCTTTGACACATTCCCCATTTCCATTCTCAAATTTCCATTCTCAATTTTATTCAGTGATTGTTGTATGTTGCTCTGTATCATATATTGTTTTAGTTTATTGTTGTGAACATAAATCGGGTGTTAGTTTTTACGTGTGAATTGTTTTAGATTTGCCATTTCGGGATTAATTATAACGTTCTATGCGGTTTGAAGTCGCTCATTGCTGAGGCCCGTAAGGCGACCTATAGTTACACACTTGTACGTCATTTGGTCTTAGTAAGAAAGTGGTTCCATTGCCAATGATATCACACCTTTTTATGCCCCACCTACGATAGTAGAGGGGCATTATGTTTTCTGGTCTTTGCCTCCGTCCGTCTGTGCGTCTGTGCGTCCGTTCGTCCGTTCAGGTTAAAGTTTTTGGTCAAGGTAGTTTTTGATGAAGCTGAAGTCCAATGAACTTGAAACTTAGTACACTTGTTGCTTATGATATGATCTTTTTGATTCTAAAGCCAAATTAGACTTTTGACCCCGATTTCACGGTCCACTGAACATAGAAAATGAAAGGGGGAGTTTCAGGTTAAAAGTTTTTGGTCAAGGTAGTTTTTGATGAAGCTGAAGTCCAATCAACTTGAAACTTAGTACACTTGTTGCTTATGATATGATCTTTCTAATTTTACAGGCAAATTAAACTTTTGACCCCAATTTCACGGTTCACTAAACATAGAAAATGAAAGTGGGAGTTTCAGGTTAAAGCTTTTGGTCAAGGTAGTTTTTGATGAAATTGAAATCCAATCAACTTGAAACTTAGTACATATGTTCCCTATAGTATAATCTTTCTAATTTTAATGCCAAATTAGATTATTACCCAATTTTCACAGTCCATTGAACATGGAAAAGGATAGTGCAAGTGGGGCATCCGTGTACTTTGGACACATTCTTGTTATTCTTATATTGAGCAAAGTTTCAGTCATTTCTGAAATAAATTCGGTAGTCTATTTGCAAGGAACTAGTAATATTGAATGCATAAGTCAACAAATCAAAATTATTATAACGTTAAATTAACGGTACCAACTTTGCTGCAATAGATGTATATTTCGACAATTGATGTCTCTTCACTAATGGTCGAGGCCGAATTATTTAAAAATGAAAATCTAAACAAATCGTTGAAGTTCTGATCGATTAAAAGCAACTAAAAGTATAACCAAATCCAGACAAGACATGAATGTCATATTGCATTAGAATTGGAAAAAATAACCTAATAACAGTTCTTGTCCATTCGTTTTTGATGCATTTTGTTATTTGATTTTGCCATGTGATTATGGACTTTTCGAATTGATTTTCCTCTAAGTTCAGTATTTTTGTGATTTTACTTTCTAATACAATGTACTTTCACAGGTGTTTCAACGAAGGACAAACAGTTATGTCGGCTTTTACAGAGACTGGGTATCTTATAAGAATGGCTTTGGAAATCTAAAGAGCGATTTCTGGTTGGGTATGGTTATATTTTGAGTATGGCATTAACAGTAATATGATAAGATATACGTTTTAAACAATGTTAAATTAAAGTGATAGCTGTTTTTTTGATATTTCAATCACGATAAATCAATTAAGAAGTAAAAAGATCAAGGTAACAAACAAACACTGAGGGAATAAAAGCAACTGCAAAAGGACGTAGACCGATTTTGCCGATAGAATAAACGTCTCCTGATATGCGTGCATCTGATGAGTTATGCCTTTTACAATTGATTTTTATAGTTTGTTCCTATGTTGTACTGTTACACCACTTTCCCAGGTTAGGGGAGGGTTGAGATCCAACTAACAAGTTTAACCCTGCCATATTGTGTATATATTTGTCTGTCCTATGTCATAGCCTGTTATTCGGTGGTGTTACTTATTTGTTGTTTTTTTGTGTGTATTTTTGTACATCAGTTAGTTTGCTTGATTGCGTTGTTTTACATTTGTGATTTAGAAGCCTTTAATAGCTAACTATGCGGTATGGGCTTTGTTCTTTGTTGGTGACCTAGAGTTTTAATGTTTGTGTCATTTGGTTTCTTATGGAGAGTGCATCATTGTCAATCATACAACATTTTCTTTTTTTTATGCACCACCAACCTGTCTGATTCTCACTAAGTTGAAATGTAACAATCGGGAATCGGACGAACACGATAAAATTACAGATCAGACGACTATAGATATAAGAAGATGTGGTATGAGTGCCAAGTCACAATTTATAAAAGTAAACGATTATATGTCAGGGTACTTTCTTTAACAAGGAGACTATGCTCACACCGAACAGCGAGCTATAAAGGATATGCCAGTATCTATATGTAATCATATTAATCTCGTAAATATGTCGATAGTGAGTTGAATACAGACACATCCTATCAGTTAGCCAATTCATGATAATTTTGCAGTTATATCAAAGCCTTTGCTTTTTCAACGCTTTACACTATCGTTATTTTAAACTTTGAAAACTCCAGGATCCTTTACTTTAATGGTTGTCGTTGTGCATGTCAGTCGTATTTGTTTTTTGTTAATTGTTTTGTTATCATTTAGACTGGTTTTTTTCATTAAATTTGTATCACATTGTTCATTCGATATTGTTAACTGTGAAGTATATTCATTAACAAATTAACTGTCAATTATATTAAAAAAGTGTAAGTGTATTTTATTACAGGGAACGAGTATTTGTACAAAATAACTGAACAGGGATATTACATACTGCGGATTGATATGGAGGACTTTGCAAATAATCACAAATACGCCATCTATGAGAAGTTTGCTGTTGAGAACGAGAAGTTAGGATACAAACTGAAGGTAGCTGGTTATACTGGGAATGCAGGTAATAAAATTATATTTGTAACGGAATGATAAAACAAGCGAAAGTTTTATACATTAAAAGAAAACAAATGTATATAAGATAAACTAAAAAAACAAAACAAATATGCATCAATGACACTTTTGTTGAATATATAGGGACACATATTCTAAACAGCCATGGGAATTTACAAAAGTGCTAAATTGAAAGTCTAACTGTATGAGGAAGTGATACACTTAAGTTCCAAGCTATTTAGGAAAATGGTTTTTATAACTGCTCTACATCAGGAATGGATGTTAGATGTCAATTTTGGTCGTATGATCAATTTCAACCTGTATGGTGTTTCTTATGAAGCTGCTCGGCTTTTCGGCTTTGTTATCTTTCTTTTCACGATAATGTTTGTAGTCTGTTTTCGATTGATGTGGATCCAGTCAAGCTATCCTCTTGTCTTTGAGTGTATATTACTAATTTTAATAGGAAATCATACATGTATAACATTTTCATAATATTTACGTTTTATTCTCCTTGCTAAGAGACCAAAATCGACTTAGATATTAATTATGACTCTCGAAATGTCGTCATATTGATAGCATCCCCGATGTAAAAAGTCACGTGATATACATAAACAACAAATTACCAAACTTAACTTGCATAATACTTCTAAAAACAAAATTTTGGCGACGTGCTTTTGCGCGAAATTGAATTTTAACAAGTATTACTTTGCGATAATTATTATTATTTTGTTTGCGCTAATTGACGTGTAACAGTAGTTTTAATGAGTTTTATTCAGTGTTCAATCATGAAAAGTCCTGAACTCTACAAAATTGTTATAAACATTCATCATAATAATAAATACATAATTGTATCGCTTATATAAGGACGTAAAAGCAATGTCTAGGATGAAATAAAAGTCTTTCTTTTCTAGATTTGTTTTACAATCGTTGTTCTCATATGTTTCGTTAATCAAAACACTACTACATTTGCGATCAGAAATTATTATTTTATTTTAATTCCAAGACTGAAGTTCAGCTTTTTAATCGCATTAGCTTTTTTACCGACTTTCATAAGATTTTTGTCTTATGTTTTATCACTATTTGTGTTCCTTTCTTCTTATGTCAAAAACCTAATAGTCGATTGTCAATATCTTAGACTAGTTACAGTTATATAGATATCTACTGCTGGATTTTGAAATGATTTATAACATGTCGAATTTTACCAGTGAAAGTTGATTCTTGCATTATAGAACAAGTTTCAATATAAATTGAATATGTAGATTATGCCTAAAATATTCGCATAACTATCAATGCGCATAAAGCCATTTATAATTGATCATGACAATGCTAAGATGACGTCGGTGTATCTTCTTAACATAAAAGAACGAGTAGTTTAAACACGTTAATCTGTTTTAATTATTCAAACCTATATTAGCCTATCGTTTCTTGCTTTTCGTTTGTTGGTATGGCTCATAAGTGTTTCTCGTTCTTTGTTTTTTATATAAAATAGACCGTTGCTTTTCCTGTTGTAGTCATTTTGCGTATGACATCATTTTATACTTACAAATCAATATAAATAAAGGTAATCGTAGTATATCGCTGTTCGAAAGTCATTAATCTATTGAGAGAAAACAAATCCGGGTTACAAACTAAAATCGAGGGAAAGTCAACATAACAATTTTAAAAGGAAAACAACGAAACAACAGAAACACTGAGTGCAAAAAAACAACACAATGCAACGCAACGCACACAGAAACGAAATATAAGATGACAACTGTCATTTGCTAATAATTACTTAAATTGTCAGTTCAGAATAGTGAACGGTAAAAGGTGCAGATTTTTTTTATGAAGATTTTACATTTTATAAATATACAGTTATGTTCTATTTTTTTTTAGAAACGAACTGGCAATTTAGTACTTAAATACATAGTTAATTTACGTTTTTTGATTGAGTTAAACCTTCCAATTGATATTTTATGTGTTTTTCTATGTTGTGATGTTATACTATTGTTTCAGAAAAAGGGAGAAGGTTTGGTACCATTTAAATGTTTAATCCCGCTGGAAATGTTTGCACCTGTCCTAAGTCAGGAATATGATGTACAGTAGTTTTCGTTTGTTTATATGATTAATACGTGTTTCTCGTTTCTCGTTTTTTTATATAGATAAGACCGTTGGTTTTTCCGTTTGAATGGTTTTACACTAGTAATTGTTTGGTACCGTTAAAACGTTTGATATCGCTGCAAATGTTTGCACCAGTCCTATGTCAGGAATCTTATGTACAGTAGTTGTCGTTTGTTTATGTAGTACATACGTGTTTCTCGTTTCTCATTTTTATATAGATTAGACCGTTGGTTTTCCCGTTTGAATGGTTTTACATTAATACATTTTAGGGCTCTTTATAGCTCGTTGTTCGGTGTGAGCCAAGGCTACGTGTTGAAGGCCGTACATTATCCTATGATGGTTTACTTTTATACATTGTTATTTGGATGGAGAGTTGTCTCATTGGCACTCATACCACATCTTCCTATATCTGTATAGTTATACATGTTAGACAGACATGATATATGAATATTTTCATTATATTATACAGGGGATTCATTAAGCAAACATAATGGACATAGATTTACTGAGGTGTTCTACGGAGCATGGTGGTATACTAGTTGTCATTACTCAAATTTGAATGGAATGTACCTCATGGGAAAAAACAGTTCTTATGGAACTGGTGTTATTTGGACTACCCGGAAATGATACAAATACTCATTGAAAACAACACGCATGATGATACGGCGAGCTTAATAAAAACAAATCAATAAAAATGAACACATTGAGTTCTATTGTTTTTATTGCTTATATGATCATTAGATAGAAAGTACAAGCGACATACACGATAGTTGAACTTGTTTGTTCTTTTTGGTAGTATTTATATATATTTCTTTGAGTCTTTTTGAAGACAAAGCGCGCGTCTGTCGTACAAAAATGTAAGGTGAATGTCCTGGTATCTATAATAACTTTATCCAGTAATGTAAACAAGCATTAGAGCATTATCATTTAGTATCATTGTATACTCGCATTAATACAGTGTGTCTTTCTTTAACCGCGCCGTTCTTCAACCATACCAATCTAGATGACTTTTTTATATTTTGCATAACTCCATCCCGTTGTATTCAAACTTACATCTAATTGCATAGCTCTGTCCAGAAAAGAAATGAATTGATAAACGATTTAAAATGGTATCAACAATAACGTATTAACAATAATGAAGTTAAGGATAATGGTGAAATTGTTTAGCTGGTGCCACATACATTAAAATATTTGCTAACAAATCAATCGTCATACACTTATTTGAATCCAGAAATAAAAAAATACCGATTGTGTCCTATCCTGATTGCTAAATGTTAGCTGACTGAATATGCATGGTGGGTGCTCAATAATGCATAGCAGGGGACCCCTACCATGTCTCGCTCCTTTTAGAGTTTATGCGAATCCCCCAGATTCAGTTTTATTTACCATGATTAGCCTCCCCCAATCGGTTGTAGAGATTTTGATATCGGCAATGTGCTGTCGCGTGTATCAATGTCAACACCAGTATAGGTAGGCACAGTTTTCTGCAATGATGTAGAATTGTGTGGAAGTTGTTTATTAGTTCCGTTATGTTGATAGCATTGAGTATGCAACAAAATCCAACATATTGGATAATGTAACAAAAAATGTAGCCCAGCAGCTAAAACTGCGTAAATATGTTTTTTTAAATATCGAACCCAAAGGAAAGTTTAAAGCGGAAAATCCAGTATCGAATGCCAAAATCGAAATCACTAACACCTCAAACGAATGGAAAACATGTCATATTCCTGGCTTGGTACAGGCATTGCCTTATGTAGAAAAGGTAAATTAAACCTGGTTTTATAGCTAACTAAACCTCTTACTTTTACAACAGTCGAATAAAATGCCATTATATTAATAACAATGCGTGAACAAACAGACAGACCTAATAGATACAAATGTCAAAATAGGTCTACAGCAGTCAATATTGAACTATATTAGTAATATTCTTTTTAAAAAAGGTTGTCAATGAAGAAAATCAAAATGGCATATATTCAAAGCACATCCATGTAATAAAAAATGAAGGACAAAAATACAAAATATTACCAAAGCAAAACAGCAAATTGGGAGACTGCATAAGTCTTGAGCCACGATAAAAGGATATAACCAAAAATGCACTAAACCATAAAGGGTAATAAATTACAAACACAAATAACTGAGCTTATAACACGTTATTAAGATAAAAAAAAAACAAACAACGTCAGTTCCTACAATCAATATTTCAAGACCATCATGTATTGTTTATGAAGTTGATACCGAAGTTTTATCAAAACGCTATAAATATACATGTACCTGAACCATTTTTTAGAAAAAGGATGAGACGGTGTGCCTTTTCGTAAACTTGATAGAAGTTCCAAGCTTTTGAATACCGAATGATTTGGGAAATGATATTCCGAATGCAGGTGAAGTCGGTATATTGCTACTTAGGTGGGAGACTTGATAATTTCAAAATTAAAATCGTTTGTCATAGATTCTGGTACTGAATAAACTCATCATAGATACCAGGACTAAATTTTGTATATACGCCAGACGCGCGTTTCGTCTACAAAAGACTCATCAGTGACGCTCGAATCCAAAAAAGTTAAAAAGGCTTAATAAAGTACGACAGCGTATGCCAAATTTGAGGTATAAGTCTAAAAATGAGGCAGAGGAAGCCGTGTCCTGTATTTCTTTTATTTCTACTTGTGGAGAATATGTTAATGGAACCAAATCATAAAAGTTTTGGTTCTTAATGGAAAGCCCATAATCACTTAATTTAAATGTGAAAGTTATCTTCTTGTTTTACGTGTCTCACTGGTATTAAAGTGATAACCGTAACTGGAAGTACGACTATCCCAATATGGCGACGGCAGATATAGGTAAAATATTTACAGTCATTTTTCTCAAATGTAGGATGCTTTTGTCAATAGTTACTCAGATGCAAGGTTTTTCTTTACCATTACATCATATTTGAATCGTAACGGTGCACTGGAATTGCCGTTGAAAAATTGCAGTTACATGCATGTACGACAGACCAAATACAGACATTTGAAATGTTTTCTAAGACTGATAACAAAATAGTGGTAGGTTTGAAAGTCAATCACTGATCTTTTTTAAAAAAATAATTTGCTGATAAGTTGCTGTCTGATTTATGTATATATAGTATTAAACAAATAATTTGTTTATAGGTTGCTGTCTTAATTATGTATATATATATAGTATTGTATAAAATATGTAAGGGGACGGCGGAACACAGTGTTTCGCCTACTTTTGCTGTTAATTGCAGGCTAAACAAAAATGAGGGGAAAACATAATTAAAAAAAACACTTGATTCTATCTCTATATTGTGAGCAGCTTCTGTCAAAGTCTGGTAAAAAAACCCAGGATAGTTAATGAATATAATAAATAGTTAAGAAGATGCTCCGCAGGGCGCAGATTTATACGACTGCAGAGGTTGAACCCTGAACGGTTGGGGCAAGAATGGACACAACATTCAAGCTGGATTCAGCTCTAAATTTGGATTGTGATTAAATAGTTGACACAGCATAGGTTTCTGACACAGAATGAATGTGGTGTAATAAAGTTAAAATTTGTTTTTTGCCTTTGAGCAATTCACTATGCTGTTGAATATTAATCCTCTCAAAACAAATGTTTGAAGAAATTTTCTTTTTATTGATGAAATCTGAAATGAGAAAAATTGAACCCCCTCCCCAATTTTTTTTTACATCCCCCTTTCCCTTATCCCAAAACTGATCTCAATTCAAATTAATAATGGAGTTTGCAACAATAACTACTCATTTAAATACATCATAAAATATTAAAATGTAAAAAAAAGTGCTTGTTATCACTAAATGGTAAAGATTGTTTTAATTTATCAGTTCGACATATGTTGTACTGTTTTAACAACCACTGTCCCAGGTTAGGGGAGGGTTGGGATCCCGCTAACATGTTTAACCCTGCCACATTATTTATGTATGTACCTGTCCCAAGTCAGGAGCCTGTAATCCAGTGGTTGTCGTTTTTTTATGTCATCACATCTTCTTTTTTATATTGTATACAACTATCAAGTCAATTTACAGATTTTAAGAATGAGCCTAAGCCAAATCTGTATGGCAATCATTAAACAATGCCCCCAACCCCTTTTTTTATAAAAAAAAAGAATAAAAAGAATTAAGAAAGAAAAAGAAAAGGTAACTGGATTCAGAGATATGAAAGACTTTTTTATTAGTTGTCAGTAACTGCCAGTACATTCAGATCAGTAATTATTCTTTTTGTGGTTGAGATATATACAAGTACCCGGCTACGTCCTCTCTGTGTCAGGAGCCTGAAATTCAGTTGATGTTGCTTGTTAATTTGCTACATATTTGTTTTTTGTTCATGTTTTGTACATAAATTAGCCAACAGTTTTCTCTTTTGAATTGTTTTACATTTTTCAATAGGACCTTCTATAGCTTACTATGTGGTATGGACTTTGCTCATTGTTGAATGCTGTACGATGAGCTATAGTTGTTAATTTCTATGATATTTTTTCTTTTCTGGAGAGTTGTCTTATTAGACATTTGCGGAAACTGTCATACACCTACGATTAGGATTACAATTACACTTACAGGTAACATTCAAATCTTCGGCTTTCTCAAAGTGTAAAATTAAACCGTCGGTCCAAAACAATGTTACGATAGTATTAGTAGATGTTTTTCTGCAGTGAAACCACGTTTTTTTTTCTAATATATTTGCAGCAATGTGTTAACATTAATTATTGTTTACGGTGTTATCCAGGTTGATAATGCTGTAATTGTACGAAATACGATAGAGTTAGAATGAATTAACATTATTTTAAAGATAAATTTGATATGATACACACAAAATATCGCAATTGTCTTTGCAGTATCTAGATTGGGACAATTGCTGAAAAAAGGAAAAAGGCAATCAACCATGAAGCATGTAACATGTTTATTCTAAGACAAACTTTCTCTCTTTTATTTTGTTTAAAAGAGAACGAGGAAATACAGTGGAAACGAAATTCTTTATGTCGGAAATATTTTTTAAACTGTTCGACAAACTCAGTTAAAATGTAAGAATAGGTGTACTAAAATAGTCAAAACTTTGCTATCTATGTTTTCCACAGTAACAAACATACAAGAACAAGCGAGTTCCAAGCTGTTTTTCTTTTACGCAATTACTATAATAGAGATCTTGGGAATCATAAAGTATGGACGTTTTTTTTTTCGCGGTGTCGATAATTATCCCCTATCAACATGTGGGGCTGGTATGCTCGAAACATGAGCTTTAACCCCTGTTCCTAGACTGGTACTGTTTTCATGGAGTTGTTTTATAGAGTGCACTGACGACGCAGGAGTCGATCCAGCCATTTTCAAAAGGGGATTCCAACCCAAGATAAAACGGGGAGTGCAGTCATATGTCCCTATTCAAAAGCATTGATCGGAAAGAAAAGGGTGTTCCAACCCCCGGAACAGTCCGTTATCTCTCACTGCGACGTTGTTCATTTAAACACAAAGTTTATACGCAAAGCTATTCAATTGATTGTTAGGGATAAAAAAAGTGTAGCATGCGAGAAGAAATTGTTAAAATCACAATACATTTAAGTCGGCAAGGCAACAGTTGCGGATACAAAGTTGTAATCGTGCATAACAAAAACGACACCAACATTACTATTTCAAATGAAACAGTTTGTAAAGTGTCCTCTGAACAATATTTTTGCTGGTTTTCGTATACTAACCATTGCATTAAAAGTACCCTGTTTAGCAGGGAAAGTCTATTGCTCCTGCTAGTAATATAATGTATCATATGTTTATCTATACCTTCGGTCCTTATAAATCCTTGTCTTCAAATATTCGGTTTTGTGTGGTCCTGACGGTAAATTCAAATAAACAGCTGCGCCATGAGCGCATGATACGCCCGACGTCTTGTATGGAAGTTTTATGCAATAATCATAAATAGTTTCTGAGAAAGTTTTAAGCAATTACCATTTATTGCTTTTGAGACACGGCGGGACCCCCCCCCACCCTGTTTTTTTTTTTTTTTACAAATATCACTAAAATAAAATTTTGAATCAAACCAAAAAGTATACAGATCTTTAGATTAATATAACAAAGAAGTGTGTACAGTTTCAAGCAATAATCATAAATTGTTTTTGAGATACGGCGCGACATGTAAAAATAAACCTCCCCTTTTTTACAAAATACTCAATAACTCAAAAATAAAATTTTGAGTCATCACCAAAAAGTATACAGATCTTAAGATTAATATAAAAAAGAAGTGTGTAAAGTTTTAAGCAATAATCATAAATCGTTTTTGAGATACGGCACGACATGTAAAAACCCCCTCCCCTTTTTTACAAAATACTCAATAACTCAAAAATGAAATTTTGAGTCATCACCAAAAAGTATACAGATCTTAAGATTAATATAAAAAAGAAGTGTGTAAAGTTTTAAGCTATAATCATAAATCGTTTTTGAGATACGGCGCGACATGTAAAAATCCCTCCCCCTTTTTTACAAAATACTCAATAACTCAAAAATGAAATTTTGAATCATCACCAAAAAGTATACAGATATTAAGATTAATATAACTAAGAAGTGTGTAAAGTTTTAAGCAATAATCAAGAATCGTTTTTGAGATACGGTGCGACATGTAAAAAAAAAACACACCCCTGTTTTAGTTACAAAGTGCCGTAACTCAAAAAGTTTAAATCTTATTTTCACCAAAAAGTATACAGATCATTTGACCATCATAAAGAACAACTGTATTAAGTTTCATGAAATTTAGATAAGTCATTCTCAAGTTACGGTGCGACATGTTTACGCCGGACAGACAGACAGACGGACGGACGGACGGACGGACACCGGACATTTGTATACCATAATACGTCCCGTCAAAATTTTGACGGGCGTATAAAAAGCGCTCGAACACAAGAAATTTTAACGTGTTGCTTACATCTTTTTTAATAGAAAACAGCATTTGCTATTTTGTATCTGTATTGTTGGTTTGTTTTTGTATTTTGAGATGAGCCATTGTTTTTGTCACCTGTAATCGTAAGACTAAAGTGTAATCCTAGGTATAGACCTAGTTTCCGCAAATGTCTATTTCAAAACATACCAGATCTTCTATTTTTATATTCATTCCTGCTTTCTTTATAGCTTCTCTTGTTTTTGTTCACATTTCTATGACAGTAGTAGATGGGCATTATGTTTTCTAGTCAGTCACATTAATTTGAAACTGATTAATTAACACATATAGAAATAAGAAGATGAGATATGATTTCCAATGAGACATCTCTCCACCAGAGACTAAATGATGCACAAAGTACATATTAATTATGGTGTTATCATTTAAAAAAATCCATTAGGAGTCTGGCATCCAATGAAAGTTGTCCATAATTATTAACCATGCTGAAAGATTCAAGCTATGTTGTTCCTATGCAAATCAAATCGTTTTTTCAATTGAACAAGACTAATTTTCTTTTTATTTATTATACCCCACGCAACGAAGTTGCGGAGGGTATAATGTTTTTGACCCGTCCGTCCGTCCGTCCGTCCGTCTGTCAGTCCTGTTTCTTGTCATCGCAACTCCTCTCAAACCACACAACAGAATTTCACGAAACCTTTTCAGATAATAAGGACAAAAAGTCATACTATGTAGTTGTGCATATCGACGGGAAATTGCGATTCAATTTTTTTTCTAGGAGTAACGCCCCTTTGAACTTATTTACTTTAATGTATTACTGCAACAGTTTGTCATCGCAACTCCTCTCAAACCACACAACAGAATTTCACGAAACCTTTTCAGATAATAAGGACATACTATGTAGTTGTGCATATCGACGGGAAATAGCGAATCAATTTTTTTTTCTAGGAGTTACGCCCCTTTGAACTTATTTACTTTAATGTACTACTGCAACAGTTTGTCACCGCAACTCCTCTCAAACCACACAACAGAATTTCACGAAACCTTTTCAGATAATAAGGACATACTATGTAGTTGTGCATATCGACGGGAAATTGCGATTTAAATTTTTTTTCTAGGAGTTACGCCCCTTTGAACTTATTTACTTTAATGTATTACTGCAACAGTTTGTCATCGCAACTCCTCTCAAACCACACAACAGAATTTCACGAAACCTTTTCAGATAATAAGGACATACTATGTAGTTGTGCATATCGACGGGAAATTGCGATTCAATTTTTTTTCTAGGAGTTACGCCCCTTTGAACTTATTTACTTTAATGTACTACTGCAACAGTTTGTCATCGCAACTCCTCTCAAACCACACAACAGAATTTCACGAAACCTTTTCAGATAATAAGGACATACTATGTAGTTGTGCATATCGACGGGAAATTGCGATACAATTTTTTTTCTAGGAGTTACGCCCCTTTGAACTTATTTACTTTAATGTATTACTGCAACAGTTTGTCATTGCAACTCCTCTCAAACTACACAACAGAATTTCACGAAACCTTTTCAGATAATAAGGACATACTATGTAGTTGTGCATATCGACGGGAAATTGCGATTCAATTTTTTTTCTAGGAGTTACGCCCCTTTGAACTTATTTACTTTAATGTATTACTGCAACAGTTTGTCATCGCAACTCCTCTCAAACCACACAACAGAATTTTATGAAACTTTGTAGATAATAAGGACATACTATGTAGATGTGCATATCAACAGGAAATTACGGTTCAATTTTTTTCTAGGAGTTATGCCCCTTTGAACTTATTTGCTTCAATGTACTTCTGCAACAGTTTGTCATCTCAACTCCTCTGAAAACACACAACAGAATTTCATGAAATTTTGTAGATAATAAGGACATACTATGTATATTGACAGGAAATTATTATTCAATATTTTTTCTTATACTTATTTAATTTCTCCAATGACAATGTGGGGACGTGGGGTATGTGAGCGTGCTCACTAAGGTTCTTTAATTTTTAAAGGTAATGTGCATGAACTTATGGAAGTAGCCTTCATACAAAAGTGGCTTAGATATACATTTGAAGCAGCAGTTGATAAAAGACTGGCTGAGCCACCTCTACTAGCAGATCAGGCAAACAGACAAGAAAAGGAGACCACTTATAAATAAAATAAAAAATGAGTAGGCCCGAGAACACAGTTATTTTGTAGTGCATTTCTTTTAGACAATAAATTCAAATTAAAAAAATCGCATCTGCTCTTTCACAAAAAGATTTTTACAGTGTAGTGTACTACCAGTGAGACAAATAATATCAAAATTATAGAAACTTCTACCAGCTCTAACTCAAAATATTGACAATTCTGTGTTAAGGGGGTGTAAAATTCAGTTTGACAGCTTTAGACGTGATAAAATTTGACCTTTTTGAACTGGACCAAATCACTACTTAACATAAAGATTCAGCACCCAAATTTTTTTAACAAGTAAATACATCCCCCTACTTAATGTCATGCATTTAAATAAATTGGGAACGTGTATCAAATAAAACATGCGAGTTATACACTGTTTACACTAGGGACTATATTCGACAACGAAAACCAAAGGACGATAACTGTGTCCTTGGACCTAATAGGACAAACAGACTTGACCAATCTTTATAAAACTCTTTACCTACGCTTAGGCAATTATGAGACAGTTTGCTAAGTTTCATGGCCATATGGCATATATTAGAGAAACTAGGTTCATTTAAGTATTGACATTTGGATGTTTATTTTTGACGTATAAATTAAATATCTTCAACTGTCAAGGGTTTGACCTAAAAATTTGAAATCATTATTTTTTTCCAACTAAAAATCAATTCATCTCAAGTTGTTTGTAATCATATAAATATTTTTGTTTATTACTAACGTGTCATTGATCAAAGAATGGTCACAGTTTCGATTTCTCTTACATAAATAGTATTATACACTTGAATTAAGCAGGTGCCAACATTTCTAGCCGGTGGTTTGACGTATCAAATGTTTTGCCAAGTTATGTACCTCTTAGGTTGAAGACTTAAAATGAATACGTCTCTAGACCCTGCATAGTCAATTTATTAAACAAAAGGGTTTACCAATATCAACTTTAATCAAAATCTCTTTATAGTTCGTGCTCACATATAAACCTTTGTATTTATTATCCATTTACAATAAATATATAACTTTAACTGCATGAAGAAAGACACAAATGAATTGTTACCATTCGATAACGGTGTATGACAAATTCAAGACACGTTGTAAATTATTTATTATACCAACTTAGTTTATGGAAAAGGGGGAGGGGGCTATGTTTTTTTTTAATTTGTAATGACATTTCTATCACGGAAAAGTCTTTTATTTTTTCAACAATTTTAGTTGAATCGAATGAAAAATTCAGAAAGATTGTCTTTTAAATAGCAATACATTTTTAACAGTTAATCAGGATATAATTATTTACCCTCCTCACCCGCCCTTTTGTGAGTTACGTGAATGTTATTCTTTTATTAGTTGATCATTTGATAAAGTAAAAGGTATACATCAATTTAAAAAAAGTTAAGAACTGACATGAAGACGAATAAAGATACACGTAGGTCAAATCATGATTTTCTATTCAGTGTGTATCGTCCTGAACATGCATGAAATATTTCCCACTGGACGTTAAGCAACCAACAATCAATCAACCTATTCAGTATAATACAATAAGATTTGCAAAATCTTACACAAGAATATATTAAATTTGGCTTTATTTTATGAAAGTTTACATTAAAATTCATCTCGCATATGTGAGAATGTCTCTGTATTGGAGCGATAAATTTACAAAACTTCACGTTTCTTGTTTCTAAAATTGAAATGTGGGCAATGACATTTTTATTACACCTATCATTAATAGAACTTAAAAAAAATAATTCCCAAATCGGCAACAAAAAACTATCAGACGAATATGATTTTGAAGTCAATTATAGATTGCTTTTTATCAAGGAAAATAATGACCTAACACAGGTCATTATGTTATGCCTTGGAGCTTACTTCTTTGAAACATGGTATCGTCCGGATTGGTTCTGAAAAAGAATGACCTATGGTTCTGAAAGAAAATAACTCCATACAGGTATATAATATTATTTCTTTTTATTTGCTGATGCTTACTCAAAGTATAATTGAGCTATTTTACTTAAATAAATATGTATTGTGATTAATTTAATCGTCAAGAATGAATGTTGAGTAGATGAAATAAGCTTTTCAGATGAGTTTTATATATAACTTTTAGATACCAGACTCAAGCTGGCAGCCACTTTTATCGGCCAATCAAGATAGCAGCCACTTTTTTACAGCAGCCAATTTTGATGATATGTCTAAAAACCAAAAAACTGCATGAGACCCAAACGTTCCGAAAATCGTTCAATCATCGTTAAATGCAATGTATTAGCGGAAATCGACAATTTCACGGCTTGAACTGATCATTTTAAAAGCATTTCATTCCGTTTTAAATATGTATGTGAAGCTAGAGGTCTGTTCGATATTTGATATTCGATAATTGATATTCAATATCCAACAGGCTGTTAGCAGTCGATTCAATATTCAAATTTAGTTGAAAATCATTAAAAAGCATGAGGGAAAAGATACGTCGGAATTCGTTTTATAACCCTTTCAAGCTGTCGTAAATTTTCGTTGTCGAATATAAACCCTTATATAACGTGCATATTTGTCTTTATGTAATAAAGATTTTTATCATTAAAACGCAAGAAAGATTCAAAAAGATGTAATTCAATATATCATATATAAAACAAAAACAAAAACCATCACTCCAGAAACATTTAAAAATATAAATAGAAAATATTTAAGGAAAGCCAGAAAAAGAAAAACAGAATTGTATAGTGAAAACCTATCGGAGACTGCTTAAATGATGGTATGACGGGTCACCCACTGGCGACTTTGAACCTCTGTGTTGGCCAGACGGGCCCGGATCCCAGAAAAATATTTGAGTGGGGAATAGCCTGGGTTAATACCTTTGAAATGAGCTAGGTCCGGTTCGGAACTTTGCCGTAGGGATATATGCCGAAAAGTACCGAATGTATGGTTGGTATGGAAAATACGTAAATGGGCGATTTTAAACCTCTGTGGTGGCCAGACGGGCCCGGATCCCAGAAAAATATTTGAGTGGCGAATAGCCTGGGTCAATACCTTTGAAATGAGCTAGGTCCGGTTCGGAACTTTGCCGTAGAGATATGCCGAGGATTACCGAATGTGTGGTTAATATGTAAAATTCGCTATAAGGGCAACTTTAAACTTCTGTGGTGGGCAGACGGGCCCGGTTCCCAGAAAAATATTTGAGTGGGGAATAGCCTGGGTTAATACCTTTGAAATGAGCTAGGTCCGGTTTGGAACTTTGCCGTAGGGATATGCCGAAAAGTACCGAATGTATGGTTGGTATGGAAAATACGTAAATGGGCGATTTTAAACCTCTGTGGTGGCCAGACGGGCCCGGATCCCAGAAAAATATTTGAGTGGGGAATAGCCTGGGTTAATACCTTTTAAATGAGCTAGGTCCGGTTCGGAACTTTGCCGTAGGGATATGCCGAAAAGTACCGAATGTATGGTTGGTATGGAAAATACGTAAATGGGCGATTTTAAACCCCTGTGGTGGCCAGACGGGCCCGGATCCCAGAAAAATATTTAAGTGGCGAATAGCCTGGGTCAATACCTTTGAAATGAGCTAGGTCCGGTTCGGAACTTTGCCGTAGAGATATGCCGAGGATTACCGAATGTGTGGTTAATATGTAAAATTCGCTATAAGGGCAACTTTAAACTTCTGTGGTGGCCAGACGGGCCCGGATCCCAGAAAAATATTTGAGTGGGGAATAGCCTGGGTTAAGGTAGCACTCCACAGTTAGAAAATAAAATTAAAAATGAGCCACAAAATGTTTTATCATCTCCTATTTCTGGATTTCTAATACATTAACCTAACTGTTTGTGTTGTACATGTACATATGTATGTAATCAGTATATTCCATAGATTTGATTTTCAAAAGTTAAAAGAGTGAAAATAAATTCCTTTTATGTGTATCCATGGCAACATTCTGCATTTATTTACCATAAAATATTGCAAAAAGGGGGGTGGACATGTCACATATCCCCCCAAAATTTGAATCAAACTAGAATTTCAATGCATTTGAGTAATACCTTTTTAGAAACTGTTTTCATAAATCTTCCTAATGATCAAATAAAAAATGGGTGTCTTTCGCCTCATTTTTTCGTAAAATCCAATCACAAAGTTCGTGCGATAAAAAGTTGGAAAAAAACATTACAATAATTGCCGGACCAATGTATGGTAGGGACATGCAAATACGGACTGTCATACAGTAAACAGCCTATATTACATACATAACATACTCTTGATGTTCATATAAACCCAATACAAAGGCTATTTTAATACTCAGCTATCCAAAAATGAATTTTATTGCACACTAGCTCTCATATTTGAAAAATCCACAGGGGCTAAAATGCGAAACTACACATCTAACTGTGGAGTGCTACCTTAAGGTGAAATTTTTCCCCTCCTGCCTCAATTTTTATTATATTTTCTGTGTTCTACTAGCTGTTACGATGAAAATGGTACCTTAGTTTTTAGAATTGGTTTAGTAATAAAGATTTTATGAAGGTTAGCAGTTGATGTTGAAACGCAACAAAAAGTGATTTAAAAATAAATGCTGGATCATAGTGAAAAACTTCAAGTCTGTCTCATTTTTGGGTAAATTTCTAAAACTTTTCCCATTATCTTAATTTAAAATCATAAAATTACCTTAAAAGAGGACAAATTGTACAATTTTTAGGTATTTGAAAGCACTTATAGGTCAATTTTGCTGTAAATAGCATACCTAACCATGGTTTAGAAGCTCTCAAGCAGGGTATAAATTTCTAGCAGTACTGGCATCATTAAATTTAATTAATGCCAAATTATAATATAAAATCCTGCTAAAAATGTTTATGTGACTTATTCACATTCAAAAATATAAAGCGATACATTCTGAGAATATCATATAAAGCGCAATCTTTGGTTACAATGGCGAAGCTAATGCAGTACAAATTTAAGACCGCAACATGTCTAAGTGTCAAAATGTGTATATTTGGTTGCTAAGGACAGTAAACAATAAAATAAACATAAATTGCATTCCTAGCAGATTTTTTACCTTCAGAACTAAAACAAGAACATAAAAGACTAAAGATATGTGGTCAATTTTATCTTAAAAAGTGCATTTCTGTGCTTTCTGATGTGCCATAAGGTAGCACTCCACAGTTAGAAAATAAAATTAAAAATGAGCCACAAAATGTTTTATCATCTCCTATTTCTGGATTTCTAATACATTAACCTAACTGTTTGTGTTGTACATGTACATATGTATGTAATCAGTATATTCCATAGATTTGATTTTCAAAAGTTAAAAGAGTGAAAATAAATTCCTTTTATGTGTATCCATGGCAACATTCTGCATTTATTTACCATAAAATATTGCAAAAAGGGGGGTGGACATGTCACATATCCCCCCAAAATTTGAATCAAACTAGAATTTCAATGCATTTGAGTAATACCTTTTTAGAAACTGTTTTCATAAATCTTCCTAATGATCAAATAAAAAATGGGTGTCTTTCGCCTCATTTTTTTGTAAAATCCAATCACAAAGTTCGTGCGATAAAAAGTTGGAAAAAAACATTACAATAATTGCCGGACCAATGTATGGTAGGGACATGCAAATACGGACTGTCATACAGTAAACAGCCTATATTACATACATTACATACTCTTGATGTTCATATAAACCCAATACAAAGGCTATTTTAATACTCAGCTATCCAAAAATGAATTTTATTGCACACTAGCTCTCATATTTGAAAAATCCACAGGGGCCAAAATGCGAAACTACACATCTAACTGTGGAGTGCTACCTTAAGGTGAAATTTTTCCCCTCCTGCCTCAATTTTTATTATATTTTCTGTGTTCTACTAGCTGTTACGATGAAAATGGTACCTTAGTTTTTAGAATTGGTTTAGTAATAAAGATTTTATGAAGGTTAGCAGTTGATGTTGAAACGCAACAAAAAGTGATTTAAAAATAAATGCTGGATCATAGTGAAAAACTTCAAGTCTGTCTCATTTTTGGGTAAATTTCTAAAACTTTTCCCATTATCTTAATTTAAAATCATAAAATTACCTTAAAAGAGGACAAATTGTACAATTTTTAGGTATTTGAAAGCACTTATAGGTCAATTTTGCTGTAAATAGCATACCTAACCATGGTTTAGAAGCTCTCAAGCAGGGTATAAATTTCTAGCAGTACTGGCATCATTAAATTTAATTAATGCCAAATTATAATATAAAATCCTGCTAAAAATGTTTATGTGACTTATTCACATTCAAAAATATAAAGCGATACATTCTGAGAATATCATATAAAGCGCAATCTTTGGTTACAATGGCGAAGCTAATGCAGTACAAATTTAAGACCACAACATGTCTAAGTGTCAAAATGTGTATATTTGGTTGCTAAGGACAGTAAACAATAAAATAAACATAAATTGCATTCCTAGCAGATTTTTTACCTTCAGAACTAAAACAAGAACATAAAAGACTAAAGATATGTGGTCAATTTTATCTTAAAAAGTGCATTTCTGTGCTTTCTGATGTGCCATAAGGTAGCACTCCACAGTTAGAAAATAAAATTAAAAATGAGCCACAAAATGTTTTATCATCTCCTATTTCTGGATTTCTAATACATTAACCTAACTGTTTGTGTTGTACATGTACATATGTATGTAATCAGTATATTCCATAGATTTGATTTTCAAAAGTTAAAAGAGTGAAAATAAATTCCTTTTATGTGTATCCATGGCAACATTCTGCATTTATTTACCATAAAATATTGCAAAAAGGGGGGTGGACATGTCACATATCCCCCCAAAATTTGAATCAAACTAGAATTTCAATGCATTTGAGTAATACCTTTTTAGAAACTGTTTTCATAAATCTTCCTAATGATTTAATAAAAAATGGGTGTCTTTCGCCTCATTTTTTTGTAAAATCCAATCACAAAGTTCGTGCGATAAAAAGTTGGAAAAAAACATTACAATAATTGCCGGACCAATGTATGGTAGGGACATGCAAATACGGACTGTCATACAGTAAACAGCCTATATTACATACATTACATACTCTTGATGTTCATATAAACCCAATACAAAGGCTATTTTAATACTCAGCTATCCAAAAATGAATTTTATTGCACACTAGCTCTCATATTTGAAAAATCCACAGGGGCCAAAATGCGAAACTACACATCTAACTGTGGAGTGCTACCTTAAGGTAAAATTTTTCCCCTCCTGCCTCAATTTTTATTATATTTTCTGTGTTCTACTAGCTGTTACGATGAAAATGGTACCTTAGTTTTTAGAATTGGTTTAGTAATAAAGATTTTATGAAGGTTAGCAGTTGATGTTGAAACGCAACAAAAAGTGATTTAAAAATAAATGCTGGATCATAGTGAAAAACTTCAAGTCTGTCTCATATTTGGGTAAATTTCTAAAACTTTTCCCATTATCTTAATTTAAAATCATAAAATTACCTTAAAAGAGGACAAATTGTACAATTTTTAGGTATTTGAAAGCACTTATAGGTCAATTTTGCTGTAAATAGCATACCTAACCATGGTTTAGAAGCTCTCAAGCAGGGTATAAATTTCTAGCAGTACTGGCATCATTAAATTTAATTAATGCCAAATTATAATATAAAATCCTGCTAAAAATGTTTATGTGACTTATTCACATTCAAAAATATAAAGCGATACATTCTGAGAATATCATATAAAGCGCAATCTTTGGTTACAATGGCGAAGCTAATGCAGTACAAATTTAAGACCGCAACATGTCTAAGTGTCAAAATGTGTATATTTGGTTGCTAAGGACAGTAAACAATAAAATAAACATAAATTGCATTCCTAGCAGATTTTTTACCTTCAGAACTAAAACAAGAACATAAAAGACTAAAGATATGTGGTCAATTTTATCTTAAAAAGTGCATTTCTGTGCTTTCTGATGTGCCATAAGGTAGCACTCCACAGTTAGAAAATAAAATTAAAAATGAGCCACAAAATGTTTTATCATCTCCTATTTCTGGATTTCTAATACATTAACCTAACTGTTTGTGTTGTACATGTACATATGTATGTAATCAGTATATTCCATAGATTTGATTTTCAAAAGTTAAAAGAGTGAAAATAAATTCCTTTTATGTGTATCCATGGCAACATTCTGCATTTATTTACCATAAAATATTGCAAAAAGGGGGGTGGACATGTCACATATCCCCCCAAAATTTGAATCAAACTAGAATTTCAATGCATTTGAGTAATACCTTTTTAGAAACTGTTTTCATAAATCTTCCTAATGATCAAATAAAAAATGGGTGTCTTTCGCCTCATTTTTTTGTAAAATCCAATCACAAAGTTCGTGCGATAAAAAGTTGGAAAAAAACATTACAATAATTGCCGGACCAATGTATGGTAGGGACATGCAAATACGGACTGTCATACAGTAAACAGCCTATATTACATACATTACATACTCTTGATGTTCATATAAACCCAATACAAAGGCTATTCTAATACTCAGCTATCCAAAAATGAATTTTATTGCACACTAGCTCTCATATTTGAAAAATCCACAGGGGCCAAAATGCGAAACTACACATCTAACTGTGGAGTGCTACCTTAAGGTGAAATTTTTCCCCTCCTGCCTCAATTTTTATTATATTTTCTGTGTTCTACTAGCTGTTACGATGAAAATGGTACCTTAGTTTTTAGAATTGGTTTAGTAATAAAGATTTTATGAAGGTTAGCAGTTGATGTTGAAACGCAACAAAAAGTGATTTAAAAATAAATGCTGGATCATAGTGAAAAACTTCAAGTCTGTCTCATTTTTGGGTAAATTTCTAAAACTTTTCCCATTATCTTAATTTAAAATCATAAAATTACCTTAAAAGAGGACAAATTGTACAATTTTTAGGTATTTGAAAGCACTTATAGGTCAATTTTGCTGTAAATAGCATACCTAACCATGGTTTAGAAGCTCTCAAGCAGGGTATAAATTTCTAGCAGTACTGGCATCATTAAATTTAATTAATGCCAAATTATAATATAAAATCCTGCTAAAAATGTTTATGTGACTTATTCACATTCAAAAATATAAAGCGATACATTCTGAGAATATCATATAAAGCGCAATCTTTGGTTACAATGGCGAAGCTAATGCAGTACAAATTTAAGACCGCAACATGTCTAAGTGTCAAAATGTGTATATTTGGTTGCTAAGGACAGTAAACAATAAAATAAACATAAATTGCATTCCTAGCAGATTTTTTACCTTCAGAACTAAAACAAGAACATAAAAGACTAAAGATATGTGGTCAATTTTATCTTAAAAAGTGCATTTCTGTGCTTTCTGATGTGCCATAAGGTAGCACTCCACAGTTAGAAAATAAAATTAAAAATGAGCCACAAAATGTTTTATCATCTCCTATTTCTGGATTTCTAATACATTAACCTAACTGTTTGTGTTGTACATGTACATATGTATGTAATCAGTATATTCCATAGATTTGATTTTCAAAAGTTAAAAGAGTGAAAATAAATTCCTTTTATGTGTATCCATGGCAACATTCTGCATTTATTTACCATAAAATATTGCAAAAAGGGGGGTGGACATGTCACATATCCCCCCAAAATTTGAATCAAACTAGAATTTCAATGCATTTGAGTAATACCTTTTTAGAAACTGTTTTCATAAATCTTCCTAATGATCAAATAAAAAATGGGTGTCTTTCGCCTCATTTTTTTGTAAAATCCAATCACAAAGTTCGTGCGATAAAAAGTTGGAAAAAAACATTACAATAATTGCCGGACCAATGTATGGTAGGGACATGCAAATACGGACTGTCATACAGTAAACAGCCTATATTACATACATTACATACTCTTGATGTTCATATAAACCCAATACAAAGGCTATTTTAATACTCAGCTATCCAAAAATGAATTTTATTGCACACTAGCTCTCATATTTGAAAAATCCACAGGGGCCAAAATGCGAAACTACACATCTAACTGTGGAGTGCTACCTTAAGGTGAAATTTTTCCCCTCCTGCCTCAATTTTTATTATATTTTCTGTGTTCTACTAGCTGTTACGATGAAAATGGTACCTTAGTTTTTAGAATTGGTTTAGTAATAAAGATTTTATGAAGGTTAGCAGTTGATGTTGAAACGCAACAAAAAGTGATTTAAAAATAAATGCTGGATCATAGTGAAAAACTTCAAGTCTGTCTCATTTTTGGGTAAATTTCTAAAACTTTTCCCATTATCTTAATTTAAAATCATAAAATTACCTTAAAAGAGGACAAATTGTACAATTTTTAGGTATTTGAAAGCACTTATAGGTCAATTTTGCTGTAAATAGCATACCTAACCATGGTTTAGAAGCTCTCAAGCAGGGTATAAATTTCTAGCAGTACTGGCATCATTAAATTTAATTAATGCCAAATTATAATATAAAATCCTGCTAAAAATGTTTATGTGACTTATTCACATTCAAAAATATAAAGCGATACATTCTGAGAATATCATATAAAGCGCAATCTTTGGTTACAATGGCGAAGCTAATGCAGTACAAATTTAAGACCACAACATGTCTAAGTGTCAAAATGTGTATATTTGGTTGCTAAGGACAGTAAACAATAAAATAAACATAAATTGCATTCCTAGCAGATTTTTTACCTTCAGAACTAAAACAAGAACATAAAAGACTAAAGATATGTGGTCAATTTTATCTTAAAAAGTGCATTTCTGTGCTTTCTGATGTGCCATAAGGTAGCACTCCACAGTTAGAAAATAAAATTAAAAATGAGCCACAAAATGTTTTATCATCTCCTATTTCTGGATTTCTAATACATTAACCTAACTGTTTGTGTTGTACATGTACATATGTATGTAATCAGTATATTCCATAGATTTGATTTTCAAAAGTTAAAAGAGTGAAAATAAATTCCTTTTATGTGTATCCATGGCAACATTCTGCATTTATTTACCATAAAATATTGCAAAAAGGGGGGTGGACATGTCACATATCCCCCCAAAATTTGAATCAAACTAGAATTTCAATGCATTTGAGTAATACCTTTTTAGAAACTGTTTTCATAAATCTTCCTAATGATTTAATAAAAAATGGGTGTCTTTCGCCTCATTTTTTTGTAAAATCCAATCACAAAGTTCGTGCGATAAAAAGTTGGAAAAAAACATTACAATAATTGCCGGACCAATGTATGGTAGGGACATGCAAATACGGACTGTCATACAGTAAACAGCCTATATTACATACATTACATACTCTTGATGTTCATATAAACCCAATACAAAGGCTATTTTAATACTCAGCTATCCAAAAATGAATTTTATTGCACACTAGCTCTCATATTTGAAAAATCCACAGGGGCCAAAATGCGAAACTACACATCTAACTGTGGAGTGCTACCTTAAGGTGAAATTTTTCCCCTCCTGCCTCAATTTTTATTATATTTTCTGTGTTCTACTAGCTGTTACGATGAAAATGGTACCTTAGTTTTTAGAATTGGTTTAGTAATAAAGATTTTATGAAGGTTAGCAGTTGATGTTGAAACGCAACAAAAAGTGATTTAAAAATAAATGCTGGATCATAGTGAAAAACTTCAAGTCTGTCTCATTTTTGGGTAAATTTCTAAAACTTTTCCCATTATCTTAATTTAAAATCATAAAATTACCTTAAAAGAGGACAAATTGTACAATTTTTAGGTATTTGAAAGCACTTATAGGTCAATTTTGCTGTAAATAGCATACCTAACCATGGTTTAGAAGCTCTCAAGCAGGGTATAAATTTCTAGCAGTACTGGCATCATTAAATTTAATTAATGCCAAATTATAATATAAAATCCTGCTAAAAATGTTTATGTGACTTATTCACATTCAAAAATATAAAGCGATACATTCTGAGAATATCATATAAAGCGCAATCTTTGGTTACAATGGCGAAGCTAATGCAGTACAAATTTAAGACCACAACATGTCTAAGTGTCAAAATGTGTATATTTGGTTGCTAAGGACAGTAAACAATAAAATAAACATAAATTGCATTCCTAGCAGATTTTTTACCTTCAGAACTAAAACAAGAACATAAAAGACTAAAGATATGTGGTCAATTTTATCTTAAAAAGTGCATTTCTGTGCTTTCTGATGTGCCATAAGGTAGCACTCCACAGTTAGAAAATAAAATTAAAAATGAGCCACAAAATGTTTTATCATCTCCTATTTCTGGATTTCTAATACATTAACCTAACTGTTTGTGTTGTACATGTACATATGTATGTAATCAGTATATTCCATAGATTTGATTTTCAAAAGTTAAAAGAGTGAAAATAAATTCCTTTTATGTGTATCCATGGCAACATTCTGCATTTATTTACCATAAAATATTGCAAAAAGGGGGGTGGACATGTCACATATCCCCCCAAAATTTGAATCAAACTAGAATTTCAATGCATTTGAGTAATACCTTTTTAGAAACTGTTTTCATAAATCTTCCTAATGATTTAATAAAAAATGGGTGTCTTTCGCCTCATTTTTTTGTAAAATCCAATCACAAAGTTCGTGCGATAAAAAGTTGGAAAAAAACATTACAATAATTGCCGGACCAATGTATGGTAGGGACATGCAAATACGGACTGTCATACAGTAAACAGCCTATATTACATACATTACATACTCTTGATGTTCATATAAACCCAATACAAAGGCTATTTTAATACTCAGCTATCCAAAAATGAATTTTATTGCACACTAGCTCTCATATTTGAAAAATCCACAGGGGCCAAAATGCGAAACTACACATCTAACTGTGGAGTGCTACCTTAAGGTAAAATTTTTCCCCTCCTGCCTCAATTTTTATTATATTTTCTGTGTTCTACTAGCTGTTACGATGAAAATGGTACCTTAGTTTTTAGAATTGGTTTAGTAATAAAGATTTTATGAAGGTTAGCAGTTGATGTTGAAACGCAACAAAAAGTGATTTAAAAATAAATGCTGGATCATAGTGAAAAACTTCAAGTCTGTCTCATATTTGGGTAAATTTCTAAAACTTTTCCCATTATCTTAATTTAAAATCATAAAATTACCTTAAAAGAGGACAAATTGTACAATTTTTAGGTATTTGAAAGCACTTATAGGTCAATTTTGCTGTAAATAGCATACCTAACCATGGTTTAGAAGCTCTCAAGCAGGGTATAAATTTCTAGCAGTACTGGCATCATTAAATTTAATTAATGCCAAATTATAATATAAAATCCTGCTAAAAATGTTTATGTGACTTATTCACATTCAAAAATATAAAGCGATACATTCTGAGAATATCATATAAAGCGCAATCTTTGGTTACAATGGCGAAGCTAATGCAGTACAAATTTAAGACCGCAACATGTCTAAGTGTCAAAATGTGTATATTTGGTTGCTAAGGACAGTAAACAATAAAATAAACATAAATTGCATTCCTAGCAGATTTTTTACCTTCAGAACTAAAACAAGAACATAAAAGACTAAAGATATGTGGTCAATTTTATCTTAAAAAGTGCATTTCTGTGCTTTCTGATGTGCCATAAGGTAGCACTCCACAGTTAGAAAATAAAATTAAAAATGAGCCACAAAATGTTTTATCATCTCCTATTTCTGGATTTCTAATACATTAACCTAACTGTTTGTGTTGTACATGTACATATGTATGTAATCAGTATATTCCATAGATTTGATTTTCAAAAGTTAAAAGAGTGAAAATAAATTCCTTTTATGTGTATCCATGGCAACATTCTGCATTTATTTACCATAAAATATTGCAAAAAGGGGGGTGGACATGTCACATATCCCCCCAAAATTTGAATCAAACTAGAATTTCAATGCATTTGAGTAATACCTTTTTAGAAACTGTTTTCATAAATCTTCCTAATGATCAAATAAAAAATGGGTGTCTTTCGCCTCATTTTTTTGTAAAATCCAATCACAAAGTTCGTGCGATAAAAAGTTGGAAAAAAACATTACAATAATTGCCGGACCAATGTATGGTAGGGACATGCAAATACGGACTGTCATACAGTAAACAGCCTATATTACATACATTACATACTCTTGATGTTCATATAAACCCAATACAAAGGCTATTCTAATACTCAGCTATCCAAAAATGAATTTTATTGCACACTAGCTCTCATATTTGAAAAATCCACAGGGGCCAAAATGCGAAACTACACATCTAACTGTGGAGTGCTACCTTAAGGTGAAATTTTTCCCCTCCTGCCTCAATTTTTATTATATTTTCTGTGTTCTACTAGCTGTTACGATGAAAATGGTACCTTAGTTTTTAGAATTGGTTTAGTAATAAAGATTTTATGAAGGTTAGCAGTTGATGTTGAAACGCAACAAAAAGTGATTTAAAAATAAATGCTGGATCATAGTGAAAAACTTCAAGTCTGTCTCATTTTTGGGTAAATTTCTAAAACTTTTCCCATTATCTTAATTTAAAATCATAAAATTACCTTAAAAGAGGACAAATTGTACAATTTTTAGGTATTTGAAAGCACTTATAGGTCAATTTTGCTGTAAATAGCATACCTAACCATGGTTTAGAAGCTCTCAAGCAGGGTATAAATTTCTAGCAGTACTGGCATCATTAAATTTAATTAATGCCAAATTATAATATAAAATCCTGCTAAAAATGTTTATGTGACTTATTCACATTCAAAAATATAAAGCGATACATTCTGAGAATATCATATAAAGCGCAATCTTTGGTTACAATGGCGAAGCTAATGCAGTACAAATTTAAGACCGCAACATGTCTAAGTGTCAAAATGTGTATATTTGGTTGCTAAGGACAGTAAACAATAAAATAAACATAAATTGCATTCCTAGCAGATTTTTTACCTTCAGAACTAAAACAAGAACATAAAAGACTAAAGATATGTGGTCAATTTTATCTTAAAAAGTGCATTTCTGTGCTTTCTGATGTGCCATAAGGTAGCACTCCACAGTTAGAAAATAAAATTAAAAATGAGCCACAAAATGTTTTATCATCTCCTATTTCTGGATTTCTAATACATTAACCTAACTGTTTGTGTTGTACATGTACATATGTATGTAATCAGTATATTCCATAGATTTGATTTTCAAAAGTTAAAAAAGTGAAAATAAATTCCTTTTATGTGTATCCATGGCAACATTCTGCATTTATTTACCATAAAATATTGCAAAAAGGGGGGTGGACATGTCACATATCCCCCCAAAATTTGAATCAAACTAGAATTTCAATGCATTTGAGTAATACCTTTTTAGAAACTGTTTTCATAAATCTTCCTAATGATCAAATAAAAAATAGGTGTCTTTCGCCTCATTTTTTCGTAAAATCCAATCACAAAGTTCGTGCGATAAAAAGTTGGAAAAAAACATTACAATAATTGCCGGACCAATGTATGGTAGGGACATGCAAATACGGACTGTCATACAGTAAACAGCCTATATTACATACATTACATACTCTTGATGTTCATATAAACCCAATACAAAGGCTATTTTAATACTCAGCTATCCAAAAATGAATTTTATTGCACACTAGCTCTCATATTTGAAAAATCCACAGGGGCCAAAATGCGAAACTACACATCTAACTGTGGAGTGCTACCTTAAGGTGAAATTTTTCCCCTCCTGCCTCAATTTTTATTATATTTTCTGTGTTCTACTAGCTGTTACGATGAAAATGGTACCTTAGTTTTTAGAATTGGTTTAGTAATAAAGATTTTATGAAGGTTAGCAGTTGATGTTGAAACGCAACAAAAAGTGATTTAAAAATAAATGCTGGATCATAGTGAAAAACTTCAAGTCTGTCTCATTTTTGGGTAAATTTCTAAAACTTTTCCCATTATCTTAATTTAAAATCATAAAATTACCTTAAAAGAGGACAAATTGTACAATTTTTAGGTATTTGAAAGCACTTATAGGTCAATTTTGCTGTAAATAGCATACCTAACCATGGTTTAGAAGCTCTCAAGCAGGGTATAAATTTCTAGCAGTACTGGCATCATTAAATTTAATTAATGCCAAATTATAATATAAAATCCTGCTAAAAATGTTTATGTGACTTATTCACATTCAAAAATATAAAGCGATACATTCTGAGAATATCATATAAAGCGCAATCTTTGGTTACAATGGCGAAGCTAATGCAGTACAAATTTAAGACCGCAACATGTCTAAGTGTCAAAATGTGTATATTTGGTTGCTAAGGACAGTAAACAATAAAATAAACATAAATTGCATTCCTAGCAGATTTTTTACCTTCAGAACTAAAACAAGAACATAAAAGACTAAAGATATGTGGTCAATTTTATCTTAAAAAGTGCATTTCTGTGCTTTCTGATGTGCCATAAGGTAGCACTCCACAGTTAGAAAATAAAATTAAAAATGAGCCACAAAATGTTTTATCATCTCCTATTTCTGGATTTCTAATACATTAACCTAACTGTTTGTGTTGTACATGTACATATGTATGTAATCAGTATATTCCATAGATTTGATTTTCAAAAGTTAAAAGAGTGAAAATAAATTCCTTTTATGTGTATCCATGGCAACATTCTGCATTTATTTACCATAAAATATTGCAAAAAGGGGGGTGGACATGTCACATATCCCCCCAAAATTTGAATCAAACTAGAATTTCAATGCATTTGAGTAATACCTTTTTAGAAACTGTTTTCATAAATCTTCCTAATGATCAAATAAAAAATGGGTGTCTTTCGCCTCATTTTTTTGTAAAATCCAATCACAAAGTTCGTGCGATAAAAAGTTGGAAAAAAACATTACAATAATTGCCGGACCAATGTATGGTAGGGACATGCAAATACGGACTGTCATACAGTAAACAGCCTATATTACATACATTACATACTCTTGATGTTCATATAAACCCAATACAAAGGCTATTTTAATACTCAGCTATCCAAAAATGAATTTTATTGCACACTAGCTCTCATATTTGAAAAATCCACAGGGGCCAAAATGCGAAACTACACATCTAACTGTGGAGTGCTACCTTAAGGTGAAATTTTTCCCCTCCTGCCTCAATTTTTATTATATTTTCTGTGTTCTACTAGCTGTTACGATGAAAATGGTACCTTAGTTTTTAGAATTGGTTTAGTAATAAAGATTTTATGAAGGTTAGCAGTTGATGTTGAAACGCAACAAAAAGTGATTTAAAAATAAATGCTGGATCATAGTGAAAAACTTCAAGTCTGTCTCATTTTTGGGTAAATTTCTAAAACTTTTCCCATTATCTTAATTTAAAATCATAAAATTACCTTAAAAGAGGACAAATTGTACAATTTTTAGGTATTTGAAAGCACTTATAGGTCAATTTTGCTGTAAATAGCATACCTAACCATGGTTTAGAAGCTCTCAAGCAGGGTATAAATTTCTAGCAGTACTGGCATCATTAAATTTAATTAATGCCAAATTATAATATAAAATCCTGCTAAAAATGTTTATGTGACTTATTCACATTCAAAAATATAAAGCGATACATTCTGAGAATATCATATAAAGCGCAATCTTTGGTTACAATGGCGAAGCTAATGCAGTACAAATTTAAGACCGCAACATGTCTAAGTGTCAAAATGTGTATATTTGGTTGCTAAGGACAGTAAACAATAAAATAAACATAAATTGCATTCCTAGCAGATTTTTTACCTTCAGAACTAAAACAAGAACATAAAAGACTAAAGATATGTGGTCAATTTTATCTTAAAAAGTGCATTTCTGTGCTTTCTGATGTGCCATAAGGTAGCACTCCACAGTTAGAAAATAAAATTAAAAATGAGCCACAAAATGTTTTATCATCTCCTATTTCTGGATTTCTAATACATTAACCTAACTGTTTGTGTTGTACATGTACATATGTATGTAATCAGTATATTCCATAGATTTGATTTTCAAAAGTTAAAAGAGTGAAAATAAATTCCTTTTATGTGTATCCATGGCAACATTCTGCATTTATTTACCATAAAATATTGCAAAAAGGGGGGTGGACATGTCACATATCCCCCCAAAATTTGAATCAAACTAGAATTTCAATGCATTTGAGTAATACCTTTTTAGAAACTGTTTTCATAAATCTTCCTAATGATCAAATAAAAAATGGGTGTCTTTCGCCTCATTTTTTTGTAAAATCCAATCACAAAGTTCGTGCGATAAAAAGTTGGAAAAAAACATTACAATAATTGCCGGACCAATGTATGGTAGGGACATGCAAATACGGACTGTCATACAGTAAACAGCCTATATTACATACATTACATACTCTTGATGTTCATATAAACCCAATACAAAGGCTATTTTAATACTCAGCTATCCAAAAATGAATTTTATTGCACACTAGCTCTCATATTTGAAAAATCCACAGGGGCCAAAATGTGAAACTACACATCTAACTGTGGAGTGCTACCTTAAGGTGAAATTTTTCCCCTCCTGCCTCAATTTTTATTATATTTTCTGTGTTCTACTAGCTGTTACGATGAAAATGGTACCTTAGTTTTTAGAATTGGTTTAGTAATAAAGATTTTATGAAGGTTAGCAGTTGATGTTGAAACGCAACAAAAAGTGATTTAAAAATAAATGCTGGATCATAGTGAAAAACTTCAAGTCTGTCTCATTTTTGGGTAAATTTCTAAAACTTTTCCCATTATCTTAATTTAAAATCATAAAATTACCTTAAAAGAGGACAAATTGTACAATTTTTAGGTATTTGAAAGCACTTATAGGTCAATTTTGCTGTAAATAGCATACCTAACCATGGTTTAGAAGCTCTCAAGCAGGGTATAAATTTCTAGCAGTACTGGCATCATTAAATTTAATTAATGCCAAATTATAATATAAAATCCTGCTAAAAATGTTTATGTGACTTATTCACATTCAAAAATATAAAGCGATACATTCTGAGAATATCATATAAAGCGCAATCTTTGGTTACAATGGCGAAGCTAATGCAGTACAAATTTAAGACCGCAACATGTCTAAGTGTCAAAATGTGTATATTTGGTTGCTAAGGACAGTAAACAATAAAATAAACATAAATTGCATTCCTAGCAGATTTTTTACCTTCAGAACTAAAACAAGAACATAAAAGACTAAAGATATGTGGTCAATTTTATCTTAAAAAGTGCATTTCTGTGCTTTCTGATGTGCCATAAGGTAGCACTCCACAGTTAGAAAATAAAATTAAAAATGAGCCACAAAATGTTTTATCATCTCCTATTTCTGGATTTCTAATACATTAACCTAACTGTTTGTGTTGTACATGTACATATGTATGTAATCAGTATATTCCATAGATTTGATTTTCAAAAGTTAAAAGAGTGAAAATAAATTCCTTTTATGTGTATCCATGGCAACATTCTGCATTTATTTACCATAAAATATTGCAAAAAGGGGGGTGGACATGTCACATATCCCCCCAAAATTTGAATCAAACTAGAATTTCAATGCATTTGAGTAATACCTTTTTAGAAACTGTTTTCATAAATCTTCCTAATGATCAAATAAAAAATGGGTGTCTTTCGCCTCATTTTTTTGTAAAATCCAATCACAAAGTTCGTGCGATAAAAAGTTGGAAAAAAACATTACAATAATTGCCGGACCAATGTATGGTAGGGACATGCAAATACGGACTGTCATACAGTAAACAGCCTATATTACATACATTACATACTCTTGATGTTCATATAAACCCAATACAAAGGCTATTTTAATACTCAGCTATCCAAAAATGAATTTTATTGCACACTAGCTCTCATATTTGAAAAATCCACAGGGGCCAAAATGCGAAACTACACATCTAACTGTGGAGTGCTACCTAATACCTTTGAAATGAGCTAGGTCCGGTTCGGAACTTTGCCGTAGGGATATGCCGAAAAGTACCGAATGTATGGTTGGTATAGAAAATACGTAAATGGGCGATTTTAAACCTCTGTGGTGGCCAGACGGGCCCGGATCCCAGAAAAATATTTGAGTGGGGAATAGCCTGGGTTAATACCTTTTAAATGAGCTAGGTCCGGTTCGGAACTTTGCCGTAGGGATATGCCGAAAAGTACCGAATGTATGGTTGGTATGGAAAATACGTAAATGGGCGATTTTAAACCTCTGTGGTGGCCAGACGGGCCCGGATCCCAGAAAAATATTTAAGTGGCGAATAGCCTGGGTCAATACCTTTGAAATGAGCTAGGTCCGGTTCGGTTCGGAACTTTGCCGTAGAGATATGCCGAGGATTACCGAATGTGTGGTTAATATGTAAAATTCGCTATAAGGGCAACTTTAAACTTCTGTGGTGGCCAGACGGGCCCGGATCCCAGAAAAATATTTGAGTGGAGAATAGCCTGGGTTAATACCTTTGAAATGAGCTAGGTCCAGTTCGGAACTTTGCCGTAGGGATATGCCGAAAAGTACCGAATGTATGGTTGGTATGGAAAATACGTAAATGGGCGATTTTAAACCTCTATGGTGGCCAGACGGGCCCGGATCCCAGAAAAATATTTGAGTGGGGAATAGCCTGGGTTAATACCTTTGAAATGAGCTAGGTTCAGTTCGGAACTTTGCCGTAGGGATATGCCGAAAAGTACCGAATGTATGGTTGGTATGGAAAATACGTAAATGGGCGATTTTAAACCTCTGTGGTGGCCAGACGGGCCCGGATCCCAGAAAAATATTTAAGTGGCGAATAGCCTGGGTCAATACCTTTGAAATGAGCTAGGTTCGGTTCGGAACTTTGCCGTAGAGATATGCCGAGGATTACCGAATGTGTGGTTAATATGTAAAATTCGCTATAAGGGCAACTTTAGACTTCTGTGGTGGCCAGACGGGCCCGGATCCCAGATAAATATTTGAGTGGGGAATAGCCTGGGTTAATACCTTTGAAATGAGGTAGGTCCGGTTCGGAACTTTGTCGTAGGGATATGCCGAAAAGTACCGAATGTATGGTTGGTATGGAAAATACGTAAATGGGCGATTTTAAACCTCTGTGGTGGCCAGACGGGCCCGGATCCCAGAAAAATATTTAAGTGGCGAATAGCCTGGGTCAATACCTTTGAAATGAGCTAGGTCCGGTTCGGAACTTTGCCGTAGGGATATGCCGAAAAGTACCGAATGTATGGTTGGTATAGAAAATACGTAAATGGGCGATTTTAAACCTCTGTGGTGGCCAGACGGGCCCGGATCCCAGAAAAATATTTGAGTGGGGAATAGCCTGGGTTAATACCTTTTAAATGAGCTAGGTCCGGTTCGGAACTTTGCCGTAGGGATATGCCGAAAAGTACCGAATGTATGGTTGGTATGGAAAATACGTAAATGGGCGATTTTAAACCTCTGTGGTGGCCAGACGGGCCCGGATCCCAGAAAAATATTTAAGTGGCGAATAGCCTGGGTCAATACCTTTGAAATGAGCTAGGTCCGGTTCGGTTCGGAACTTTGCCGTAGAGATATGCCGAGGATTACCGAATGTGTGGTTAATATGTAAAATTCGCTATAAGGGCAACTTTAAACTTCTGTGGTGGCCAGACGGGCCCGGATCCCAGAAAAATATTTGAGTGGAGAATAGCCTGGGTTAATACCTTTGAAATGAGCTAGGTCCAGTTCGGAACTTTGCCGTAGGGATATGCCGAAAAGTACCGAATGTATGGTTGGTATGGAAAATACGTAAATGGGCGATTTTAAACCTCTATGGTGGCCAGACGGGCCCGGATCCCAGAAAAATATTTGAGTGGGGAATAGCCTGGGTTAATACCTTTGAAATGAGCTAGGTTCAGTTCGGAACTTTGCCGTAGGGATATGCCGAAAAGTACCGAATGTATGGTTGGTATGGAAAATACGTAAATGGGCGATTTTAAACCTCTGTGGTGGCCAGACGGGCCCGGATCCCAGAAAAATATTTAAGTGGCGAATAGCCTGGGTCAATACCTTTGAAATGAGCTAGGTTCGGTTCGGAACTTTGCCGTAGAGATATGCCGAGGATTACCGAATGTGTGGTTAATATGTAAAATTCGCTATAAGGGCAACTTTAGACTTCTGTGGTGGCCAGACGGGCCCGGATCCCAGATAAATATTTGAGTGGGGAATAGCCTGGGTTAATACCTTTGAAATGAGGTAGGTCCGGTTCGGAACTTTGTCGTAGGGATATGCCGAAAAGTACCGAATGTATGGTTGGTATGGAAAATACGTAAATGGGCGATTTTAAACCTCTGTGGTGGCCAGACGGGCCCGGATCCCAGAAAAATATTTAAGTGGCGAATAGCCTGGGTCAATACCTTTGAAATGAGCTAGGTCCGGTTCGGAACTTTGCCGTAGAGATATGCCGAGGATTACCGAATGTGTGGTTAATATGTAAAATTCGCTATAAGGGCAACTTTAAACGTCTGTGGTGGGCAGACGGGCTCGGATCCCAGAAAAATATTTGAGTGGGTAATAGCCTGGGTTAATACCTTTGAAATGAGCTAGGTCCGGTTCGGAACTTTGCCGTAGGGATATGCCGAAAAGTACCGAATGTATGGTTGGTATGGAAAATACGTAAATGGGCGATTTTAAACCTCTGTGGTGGCCAGACGGGCCCGGATCCCAGAAAAATATTTGAGTGGGGAATAGCCTGGGTTAATACCTTTGAAATGAGCTATGTCCGGTTCGGAACTTTGCCGTAGGGATATGCCGAAAAGTACCGAATGTATGGTTGGTATGGAAAATACGTAAATGGGCGATTTTAAACCTCTGTGGTGGCCAGACGGGCCCGGATCCCAGAAAAATATTTAAGTGGCGAATAGCCTGGGTCAATACCTTTGAAATGAGCTAGGTCCGGTTCGGAACTTTGCCGTAGAGATATGCCGAGGATTACCGAATGTGTGGTTAATATGTAAAATTCGCTATAAGGGCAACTTTAAACTTCTGTGGTGGCCAGACGGGCCCGGATCCCAGAAAAATATTTGAGTGGAGAATAGCCTGGGTTAATACCTTTGAAATGAGCTAGGTCCAGTTCGGAACTTTGCCGTAGGGATATGCCGAAAAGTACCGAATGTATGGTTGGTATGGAAAATACGTAAATGGGCGATTTTAAACCTCTATGGTGGCCAGACGGGCCCGGATCCCAGAAAAATATTTGAGTGGGGAATAGCCTGGGTTAATACCTTTGAAATGAGCTAGATTCAGTTCGGAACTTTGCCGTAGGGATATGCCGAAAAGTACCGAATGTATGGTTGGTATGGAAAATACGTAAATGGGCGATTTTAAACCTCTGTGGTGGCCAGACGGGCCCGGATCCCAGAAAAATATTTAAGTGGCGAATAGCCTGGGTCAATACCTTTGAAATGAGCTAGGTCCGGTTCGGAACTTTGCCGTAGAGATATGCCGAGGATTACCGAATGTGTGGTTAATATGTAAAATTCGCTATAAGGGCAACTTTAGACTTCTGTGGTGGCCAGACGGGCCCGGATCCCAGATAAATATTTGAGTGGGGAATAGCCTGGGTTAATACCTTTGAAATGAGCTAGGTCCGGTTCGGAACTTTGTCGTAGGGATATGCCGAAAAGTACCGAATGTATGGTTTCAAAATTCATTGATTACAAAATAAAGATGTGGCAACCATTTGATTTTCTGGGGGGGGGGGGGGGGGTAGTTTGTTTCCAGTTTTTGGGGAAAAAAATAATTTGTTTTTGATTCTGAGAAAAAAAATTGTTTGTTTCACCCTCAGCTGCCACTATATGTAATGCTAAAATTGAAAGAAAAAAATTGTTTTCGACTTGTCGTGAAAAAAATAGAGTGTTTTTCGCCGCAGGCGCAAAAAAAAATTTGACCAGAAAAAAAAACATAGCCCCCCCCCCCCCTCCCCAGAAAATCAAATGGTTGCTGCCTTACCATGTTGAGACAACTCGATCTCCACAAGAGACCAAAATTACACAGAAATTAACAACTATAGGTCACCGTACGGCCTTCAACAACGTGCAAAGCCCATACCGCATACTCAGCTTTAAAAGGTCCCGAAATGACAATGTAAAACAATTCAAACGAGAAAATAAAAGATTAATTGAAGGTCCCGGATCATAAAATGTTCTCTATTTTTTAAATATAGTTTACTTTAAATTATCAGTTTTTGGAATGCTGTAAGAAATAAAATTACTTATCATTTGAAAATGAACTAATTTAAACATATTTCACATTTTGTACGTCTAAAATGCTTTCTGAATTTACCATCAACAGGACCTCAATATTGGATTGGTCAGGGAGGCATAACTATATTATACGACCAAAAAAGAAGTAAGCAGAATGACCAAATTCCTATCTTATGTCAACTTTGCTAGAGGCAATTGAAACCTCCGTTTTTCTAATTATAAAATAGTTAGAATAGGACATACCTGAGAGTACTATCATCATTTTTTAAATTTTAAGGATTTTCGTTACTCTGTCAATAAATAACAATCTTTTTAAAAGACTATTATAAATTGATAGTATATGAATAAAGAAACTAAAAAAGTAGAAACATGTCGAGGGTCCGTGTGCTTGCTTTCGAGATATAAGCCATTGAAATTTTTGCAGGAAATAATTCTCTCTAGATTTTTCATATATTTAACATTGGCACCTTCTTTGTTTCAAAAACTATAAAAAAATATCAAGAATTTTATAAAATTTTGAAATATTGCTTTTTAAACTTAATGTAATAAAATTATGAAAAGATTTAGTGGGAATTTTTTTTTATGACAATACATGGATAAAACAAGAGGATTCCGAAAATCTGGCAAAAAATCAAAAAATGGAAGAGCAAACATCCTCAATATACTGTATAGATTTTGGCGCCCGACCTTCCGACTGTGGTGAATTGAGAAAGTCAGAAAACAAAGTGGAGTCTATAAAATATACCCGGATGGCACTTCCGGTTTCCATGTCTTTTTTGATATGAAGAGGTTCGGAGGTGGTTGGACGGTTCGTATATATGATATTTACTGAAAGTTGTGCTGTATTAGAAAATATATTGATTACTAATAGTTAATTTAATGAATTCAGATAAACTATAAACTATAGTTTGATATTTGTTAAAAAAAAAGATCCCAGTACAATTACAAATGAAAGATATCGTAGTCCTTTCTGATATGAAACAACTATGCAACACGACTGTTTTAATATGAAAAAAAGTGAGAAACGTCAATTAGTTAGCCTTATAATCAATGAAGGATTATTGATGAGCATGTGACAAACACCCACATAGTCAAAGTAAAACTCCACATGAATATATAAACAGAGATTAAGACATTAAATAACAAGGAATAAGGACAAGATGTTTTTAGATATAGGAAGATGTGGTATGAGTGCCAATGAGACAACTCTCAATCCAAATTACAATTTATAAAAGTAAACCATTATAGGTCAAGGTATGGCCTTCAACACGGAGCCTTGGCTCACACCGACAGCAAGCTATAGCTATAAAGGGCCCTAAAATGTAGTAATGTTAAACCATTCAAATCGGAAAACCAACGGTCTAATCTATATAAAAATGAGAAACGAGAAACACGTATGTACTACATAAACAAACGACAACTACTGTGCATAAGGTTCCTGACTTAGGACAGGTGCAAACATTTGCAGCGGTATCAAAAGTTTTAATGATACCAAACCTTCTCTTTTTTCTGAAACAATAGTATAACATCACAAATAGAAAAAATGAAAGGTTTAACTCGATCAAAAAAACGCAAATTATGACACAATGAACGAATAAATTTGATCTTAAAATATGTTTGTTTTAAGAACCCAGTCTTCCTCCTTTTCAAATTTCGACCAATGGAATAATAAAGTTTACAAAGGAAAATGAAAATATCTAGAGAGAATTATTTCCCGCAAAAGTTTCAATCATGGCTTATATCTCGAAAGCGAGCACACGGACCCTCCATGTGTTTCTACTTTTTTAGTTTCTTTATTCATATACTATCAATGTATAATAATGTACATTAGCTAGAGGTATAGGGGGAGGGTTGAGATCTCACAAACATGTTTAACCCCGCCGCATTTTTGCGCCTGTCCCAAGTCAGGAGCCTCTGGCCTTTGTTAGTCTTGTATTATTTTAATTTTAGTTTTTTGTGTACAATTTGGAAATTAGTATGGCGTTCATTATCACTGAACTAGTATATATTTGTTTAGGGGCCAGTTGAAGGACGCCTCCGGGTGCGGGAATTTCTCGCTACATTGAAGACCTGTTGGTGACCTTCTGCTGTTGTTTTTTTCTATGGTCGGTTGTTGTTTCTTTGTCACATTCCCCATTTCCATTCTCAATTTTATAATAATCTTTTAAAAAGCTTGTTATTGTAAACAACAACGCTTTTGTGCATAAAATACGTTAATTCGTAAACTTAGAAGTGCTTATTATTTAACAGAGACACACTACAAGTATAATATGGTAGTTTAAGGAATTATAATAGTACATGTAGCATAATTGAACACACGTGCCATATATAGAAAGTAATCCCTGAGTAATAGAGATACATAAAACGAAATTCAAAGTTTCCTTTTTTTCTGAAATTATAGCATAAGGATGTAGTTTTAGGAATTAATGACAAAAGTGACTCCTCGGTGTTTTTTATACGATACAAGGTACAATATTTTGCCCCTTAACACCTATTCATCTTTTAACATAAGACCTAATAGCTCATAAATGTCATTTGACAAAATTTAAGCAGTTTCTTTTGAGCTGAGACCAAAATGAAAGCCTGAGTCAGCCTTTTTCCGCCATTTTTTATAAATCTAATTTCTCGAAAAGAAGCTCAATGACCTATCAAAATTTTTAGCTTATTTTGATCCTTAACTTATACTCTTTCAGCTTAAAGTATCAATTTTAAATTCTTGATTTATTGAATTTTACCTTAGATCACCTAAGTAAATCCTTAAAGCATTTTCATCCACAGTTATTCCAGCGAAGAACAAGTGGTTTTGTTGGCTTTTACAGAGACTGGGAATCGTATTAACATTGCTTTGGGGATTTATAAGGCGATTTCTGGTTAGATGAGGTCAATATATATTAATGTCAGTCTATTAATGACAGAGAAAAAATAACGTATAGTTATTCTTTTAGATACAATTGAAAACAAAAACTTAAACTTTTTCAGAAATTCCGGCATATAATATAGTACGCCAGACGTGCATTCTATCTACATGAGACTCAAAGGTGGCATTGGAAACCATAAAAATCCAATTAAGTGCATCAACTATTACTAATGCCATGATTGCTTTTGGGTTTAAACGTTTATTGCTAATAAATGCTCTATTATTCTATGCTTCTTACTGTTTTAACAGCACTATTTTGTTAGCTTAGATATGAGTATAAGGGATATTTTGTTTTCTATTTCATATTCCTGGTCTGTTGCTAATTTGATGAAGTACAAATGTAGGTGAATGTTGTCATTAATATTTTAATTTTAATATATAAAAATGTATCAACAAAAAAGGAGGTTTCAACCCCGGAATCTCCTTCAAGGTCCGAAACTGAAACACTATTTGTTATTGTAATGTGACAATTAATTGCGCAACTTTTACTATACATAGGGAATGATTATTTGAACAAACTAACAGAACTAGGAAATTACATATTGCACATAGATATGTGGGACTTTGATAATAACCATCGATATGTCATCTACAATACATTTGTTGTGAAGCACGAGATGTCAGGATACAAACTGGAAGTAGCTGATTACATAGGCAATGCAGGTACATGTAATGTACATATGTATTTCATGATGATTTAAATAGAATATTAAAATAATAATTATAACAACTATATAGATACTGAAAATCTAATTAACAATACAAAAAAAAAATATAATTTATATACCATACTCAATGGTGAAAACACAGATTCTTAAAATTGCAGTTTTCGCAACTGACAATTGTCTTATGTATTGTCAAAATAGATGGTACACACAATATAAATAAATATCTTCAAGTAAAGATTCCTTGTTGGCATAATTTTGTTTTTAATTACACTTGTCTGTTGAAAGCCATTTTATAAATTTGATGAAATCTTAATGGTGACCAGGAAATCGGTGTAGTGTAAATAACAATCGTCCTTTCGCACAAACCTGCTGAAGGGGGTTTGCCTTAGCAGCCATGTAGTTGAAGTTTGTATACTGTATGTATGTATATGTACGTAGTATATCAACTGATATATGTACAGTTACAGCTTAAAGAAGTAAACCTAGGGAATAATCATTTAAGTCTTAGGGGAAGGGGGGGGGGGTTTCTGTTATGTTTAAAAACGAATATTTTAAACTTTGAAGGAAAGAAATATATTCAGCACTGAGAAGGAAAAATTATATTTTTGATGGGGGGGGGGGGGGGGGGGGGAGTGGAACGCCCGAAAAAAAATAATTTGATGCTAATTTAATTGCGTGATACGAACAACATATTTGGAATGAGGAATATACGATGCCCCTACCCAACCCAAATTTAAATGATCATTCTCTACATTAAAACACTACTTTCTCGATTGTCCAAACTTGCTCTTAACTAACATTTCAAAATGTATTAAACGAACTACATTATGGCCCTCAATAACCTTCTTATTTCGTTCTTTTAATTTTCTTCGTTTTTAACATTTAAACAGGAATTATTTTCTTTTGCTCACATATTGAAATCTTGTAAATGCTTTTTAAGGGAATAGTATTGATAATGATAGTAATACATATAGTGATCGCGACAATTTGTCCTGTTACTTCGTTAACGTTATATTATCAGTTAAAAATATTCAACAGGAATACGGTATAGGTTTGTAATTATAGTGTACACTACAATTTTTAACTGTAACGACCTTAACGTTATATTGTCAGTTAAAATTATTCAGCAGGAATACGGTACAGGTTTTGCATAAAAACATATATTTGTCTGAAAATCTTTTTTTCAGACACCAACTAGCTAGGTGGTACCAAACACGTTGACGAAAAGTAAGTTGCCTCGTTTAAATTTCATAAAATTTAAAATTATTACTTTGACCAACTTTATATGAAAAGTTTTAATTGATGTATTGCAGTTTGATAAATACTAATTTAAATAATTTAGAAGCTTAATACTTCTTATCAATAGAACTTAACTAAAACATTCAGCTGACTTTTACAGAGTTATCTCCCTGTAGTGTAATATACAACCTATGACATCAACATTTTATTTTATGCAGGTGATTCATTCGGCGTTCATAATGGATATAAATTGACTACAAGTGATAGAGATAATGATGCTTACCGCCATAACTGTGCTGAGATGTAAAAGGGGTATGGTGGTATAGTAAGTGTCATAATTCCGTCGATTATTAACGGAAAGTACATAAAGGGAAAACACAGTGTTCATTCTATTGGTGTCAATTGGAGTCATTGGAAAGGATATAAATATTCATTGAAGGCAACACGTATGTTGATTCGGAGGGCATAGCAAAAATCAATCAATAAAAAACTAATACAAATGTACCTTGATTTCAGTTTTTCACTAAAATAATGGCTTAATTTATTCTCTTAAAGAATAAAAGCTACCCACAGGGGTTATCGTGTTCTTTCACAATACAAACATGTTTTTCAAAGTTCTTCATGTTCTTTCGACCTTTAAATATGAATGCTGCAGTATATCTCTATTGAGCATCTTACTACGAACCCTATTTGTTTGGAGCACGTACTGTGCAACATTTTTGTTATGGATATTTTTCGACTTCTACGGCTTTTTATTTTTTGAATGGTTTTCATTTATCTTGCTGTTTGTTTTCGTCCTCTTTCGATGATGCGACTGTCATACACGTGACTGGTTTAGCTACCTATAAAACCAGGTTCAATTCACCATTTCTTACGTGGGAAAAGGCCTGTACCAAGTCAGGAATATGACAGTTGTTATCCATTCGTTTGAAGTGTTTGAGCTTTTGATTTTGCCATATGCATTTGATAAGGGACTTTCCCTTTTGAATTTTCCTCGGAGTTCAGTATTTTTGTGATTTTACTTTTCCCCTCATGATTTTATACGAGTCGAGTTTCTTGTAATTATAATGTTATCGACATTACTGAACCAATGTATACATGAATGTTAAACTTAACCTTATAAGTTTGTTGCCGAATCGTAATTTTGACAAATAATCAAAAATTCACTTGCATACAAAAAAAAATGTGGTATGATTGCCAATGAGACAGAAACAACTCTCCGCATGAGACCAAATAAGACAGATATTAACAACTTAAGGTTAACGTACGCCTGCAATAAAATGTTAAACCATTACCGCATTGTCGGGGATAAAACTCCCCGATATGATTTTTTTTAAAACAATTCAAACGAAAGTCTCTAACGCCTTGATTTATTTACAAAACAATAAACCGAAAAAAAAATATGATATACAGCAACAAACGACTACCAATTACAGGCTCTTTATTTGGACAGACACATACAAAATGTGGTGAATTTAAACGATTTTGAAGGCGCTCCAGCCCTCCCCTAGCCTGTGAAAATGATGTAACAGTACTACATAAGAAGAAAAAATAAAAATTACATGAAAAGGGCTTAACTTATAAGATCGATACAAAGCTGTTCGTTTATACAGAATTTGGTAATACGAAGGATGATTTTCTAGAATTATTAAACAAATTTCACGCAAAAAAGAGAGTCCTCAATATGTTAAAACTATATCCGTTATAAAGATTGATATATAAAGGGCCCCAGCGGTCTAATATATATAAAATAAGAAACGAGTATCACCTGAAAAAACACCAACAAACGACAATCACTGATCAACAGGTTCCTGAATTAGAACATGTGCATACAAATACTTCGTTTTTAAACGTAAAACTTTTAAGTCGAAAATAAAATGACAACACTATAACCAGACCAAAAGACGAAAAACATTACACAAAACAATGTTATTAACATAGAAAACAAAAAATGAACAACACGAAGCCACCAAAAGAGGGGCGAGGGAGGGTGATATCAAGGACTCTAAAAGGGAACACTGTGGTATTGATTTCAGTGCGCACGAGATGTGATTGTGCGATACCCTCTGTTGGTAATTTCTAGTTTTTGCACCAATGGGTTTTTCGACGAATATAGGTTTCAAAGTTTTTTCTCTTTTATGACAAATTTACGGACATAGATTGTTTCTTTAAATTACTTAAAAAGCTACATGACATACTATATTACGGTGTAATGTAGTGAGGATTAAAGCGTGCGTTTTGGACTAAGGGTGATACCGATAATGGGAAGCTGTGTAGTGGTTAAATGAATGTAAAGACATAGTACTTTGTGTCTTAAATTTCAAGTTAATGCGACTTTGTGGCATCGTTAAAGTCCGCAATTATTCTAAAGTCCACAACACATTTCTGCTTATGTACATATTGACGCTCAAGTCCACAAACGGACATTCGCTAAAGTCCACAAACGGACATTCCCTCAAGTCCACTAAAACACTGTTAAAATCCACAAAAACAAGTTCCGCTAAAGTCTACAATAACAAGCTCCGCTAAAGTCCATAAAAACACCGTTAAAATACTCAAAAACACAGTTAAAATTCTTAAAAACACCATTAAAGTCCACAAAAACACCGTTAAAGTCCACACCGTTTTTTTATTAATAAAACATCGATTTGTCTTTTTTTTTATTACGGTAGTACAATAAAAAAAACAAGCATGGTGTTTTGTTCTGGGTAATTTTTTTTTTATTAGTTTTAATTCTACGTTTGATAAATAATCAGATTAGAGTATCTGTAGGAAATTTCGTTCCATTAATTTTATCTTTTTATTCTAATGACCAGAACCGCGAATCAAACATACATAATTGTACATAGCAAACGTTTCGTGACATGTTATTAATAATTCTTAATTCACCTTAAAATACATGAGCACGACCATGATATTCGACATATGAATCGATTTTCTATCAAATATCCCTGCGAGCCTTCCAAGATGAACGTCATTGCTGCAACAAACGACTTTTCTGCAAATATTATTCAAATAGTTTCACGAAGCTTCAATAGGGCTGGCATTAAGATTGTAGTCCATACGGTCCAACAGCACTACAGGTTCAAAGTTTATAAAACCCTTCAATAGAAAATGTTTGAATATATGTTTCCTTAAAACCAACAATGAGATTATTTAGGACAAGTGAGTAATACAAGCTTTAGTTCACATTATTCTCTGGTTTAAATAATATTTAGATAATTATGTAAATGTTCTTATACATTTCCTGTCATTTTTCAAAATTTAATATTCATTACATACTATTTTGTTTATTATTAATTCCCATTAAACCTAAAAAAAAACTAGAATAATGTGGACCATCTTTCCCCATCATTGATCCCAAACAAATCAATTGGTAGAGCTAAGACACGCGTGAGAGTAGCCGTTTTGTTTGGACTTTCCTGACGAAATGAAATCGTGTTAAAATGTTTAATTAAGTGTTGTTTGTAGAACCGTATCGTCTACCAGGTTACTCGGATCATTTTTTGGCTTACTTACCGATTAACCGAAGTAAAATTGGTGTACAAAAGTCCTGTGTATAGTTCTCCACAAATACATATTATTTAAACTATGTATTAATGAAAAGTTATTAAACCAGCGTTTTCGATATCACAAACTAGTCAAAATATTTGCTAAATTTATCATCGGTACAAGGATACTATTCGTAAATAATTTATACATCAACATGCATATCTGCGATATTTCACATCCAATCTTTTATGGTAATATTTTATACATAGCAAAACAATTTCGGCATTTTCTGTTGTTGATTCGTAATGTTTATCATATTTTGGTATTGATAAAAAAAAAGGCAACAGTAGTATACCGCTGTTCAAAATTCATAAATCGATAGAGAGAAAAAAAAAACAAAAAACAAATCCGGGTTATTGATCACTCATAGGGTCTTTGCATAGAAAAAAAACCCACATTTATTCTCAAATCAGTGGTTAGCTCATATGATACGGGGAATGTAATTCTCACATATAATATGATGGTATGATACTAAACCAATAACTGAAGGGATTGTGCTTGATTTCTATATTTAATTAGTTTAAATAAGGTATGATGCTGGCATGTATGTAACTGTTAGTGGTTCTTTGTTAATTTGTGTATCATTTTCATTTTCCTTTGTTTCATTTGTTACTTACTCTGACAACGGATTTAGACTTTTTTAAAACTGAATTTAACTGTTCACATTGGGGGGTGTTTGTTTATTCCACATTTGCTAATGGTATTAGGGGGCTATCACTAAACCTGATTAACCCCGCTGTATTTTTGCGCCTGTCCCAAGTCATGAGTATCTGGCTTTTGTCTGTCTCTTAATTTTTTTTAACTAATTAGTTCATTTATATAGGGTTTGAATTTGATGTGACGTTAATCTTTTTCTCTTAATTTGTAAACATTTTGTTTAGTAGCCAGCTAAAGTCAGCCACCGAGTGCAGGATTTTCTCGCTGTGTTGAAGACCCATTAGTGGCCTTGAGCTGTTTCTGTTCTTTAGTCGGGTTGTTGTCTCTCTGACACATTCCCAATTTCTATTCTCTAATCTCTTGTATTATTTCTCATCTAAATCTGAAACATAGTTTATGCAAGTTCAGCCAATTTCTGTTAGAGTGTCTTGACAAAGTTTGCACCTTTTTTTAAAATTGCTTAGACATTGATCTACAACATGTACATTTATCATTAAGGAAATAAAAGCTTAAATACTAGAATTCATCAGCGGTAAAATGCATTACAGACCAACATCTGCGTATATTTTTTTCAATTCGTATCTAACACATTCCGAAAAAAAAAAAATCCTTTTTCATTGTTGAAAATCAGACAAACATGAAAACCAATACTTAGTCGAAATCTGCTTAGCTCCACAAATGATTTTAAATTTTGTGACATTTTTGCATTTATCATTATTTCGATTTCAAAGAAGAACTGTGTCGTAATTACTGCTTCTTGCTATGTTTTTATATAGTTATAATGCCAGCAAATGCGAATATCTCATAAGACAAGTAAATACACGGGATAATAAATAAATACGGCCGTCAAATCTGTTGTCTGTTCTCTCTCATCATTGGTCGCGTGAATAAATAATCAATCAGTTAAAATGATACTTTTATTAAACTTCTAGTCCAGCCGATATATTTCCATACAAGTACAATATTCCAACAATAATATATAATTTACATACGGGGCGGAGCTACTAAAATAATAGTTCTACTTGTATTTTCGTACGGACCAAACGGGATTACCATATATTCTACAATGACAAACACGGTAAATAAATGCAAGGCATACAGCTATCTGCGCTGCTTCTTACCTCTAAACTACGACCCTTACATATAATATAAACTTCGAGGCATATAGCTAAATGCACTGCTTCTTACCTCTAGGAACCCACGGGCTGAGCCTTGCTGCAGCCAAATGTAAACACAGCAAAGACTGACGAACGTGACATTGCACTGGTATTTATTTCAAATTACCGGAATTAAATATTCTAAGCAGGAAGAAAAACATAACGTCAAACGCTGAAATAAATATAGAAGTTCTCGACTCAAAATGCTTATTATCATATAATATTAACTTCGACACCATTATTTGATTTATTATTTTTACTGTAAGTCTGTTTTTTGTTATATCTACTTTACGTGAGTCTGCATTTATGTATGCCGTCATACGACAAAATTATTTTTATGTCTACCTGTGCGAATTTCAAACGCGCAATTTTACACCAGTAATGAAAACCTTCTTTCATTTATGGGTAGACTTTACATAGATAAATTCAGCCGTATAAGAAAAGCAAAATGAGAATGTTAAATTTGATGTATGCTTTTTGTGCTAATTTGTTACATTTGTTGTTTATGTAGTGATATTAAGATGATAAAACAATATTGACTGTTGTACCCCTATTTTTGACATTTTTACTCTTTGAGTATGTTTGTTTTGTTCATGCATCGTTGACAATGTAATGGAATTTGATGCGACTGTCATACAAGTGAGAGGTTTAGCTAGCTATAAAACCAGGTTCAATCCACCATTTTCTACATTAGAAAATGCCTGTACCAAGTCAGGAATATGACAGTTGTTATCCATTCGTTTGATGTGTTTGGACTTTTGATTTTGCCTTTTGATTTTTGATTTTCCTTTTTGAGTTTTCCTCGGAGTTCAGTATTTTTGTGTTTTTACTTTTTTTCGAGGCAAATAGCTAAATGTGCTGCTTCTTACCTCTAGGAACCCACGGGCTGAGCCTTGCTGCAGCCAAATGTAAACACGACAAAGACTGACAAACGTGACATTGCACTGGTATTTATTTCAAATTACCGGAATTAAATATTCGAGGCATATAGCTAAATGCGCTCCTTCTTACCTCTAGGAACCCACGGGCTGAACCTTGCTGCAGCCAAATGCAAACACAGCAAAGACTGACGAACGTGACATTGCACTGGTATTTATTTCAAATTACCGGAATTAAATATTCTAAGCAGGAAGAAAAACATAACGTCAAACGCTGACATAAATATAGAAGTCCTCGACTCTAAATACTTATAATCATACACTCTTATAAATAAACATATTAATTCTTCCAGTTAAGAGCTCACAAATGAACACTTTTGGGTTCATGCTTAAAATATTGACCCAACGGTTACGTTCTGAACAATACATGACAAAGTTGCGCTATAATCGACGTTATCGATACAGCTGATAACATAAAGTAAAACGTACGTTAATTACTCATTCAATATACTAAACACTAGAAATAAATTCTGCCAACTTATATAAACTCTCTTAATACAATAATAACAATATTCCTTTACTTGGAAATAACCAATATACACATTTACAACAAACTGTATGGGTTAAAATCTATGTTCGAAATTTATGGACCATTTTGGCTGCTGTGGAGCCTACACGAAACTGAAAAGATTTCGTTCTTATGTTTTATAGATATTTTCAAAGAAATTTTAAAGGTTAAATATAGGTTTCGGGATAAGCCAGTGTCCCTAACATATACATACAGAGGACGCCATGTCTTCCTAGTCGATGTACAAATAGTCGCTAAAGAATTCAAAAAGAGCACAAGCTTTCATAAAGGTTGCCTGTTTAATTCACAGAAAATTACAACACACAGATCTAATTTATGCGGTTAAAATCGACTTTAATCTTATCATTTATCAAACATAATTCAAACTGATAAGAATTGAATTTCAATAACAAAAGACCATGCTTATTATTACATTACCGGATTAATAAAAGGCGCATTTTTTTATTTATTAAATAGATAATTGTGTGGACCTTAACAAAGCTTATTTTGTGGACTTACATGGAAAGTTATTGGACTTTTACATTAGCAGAAAATTGTGTTGTGGACCTTAGATGAATTGTCTACTTTGATGTTGTGTCGTTGTTCTCCTCTAATATTTAATGCGTTTTCCTCGGTTTTAGTTTGTTACCCCGATTTTGTTTTTTGTCCATAGATTTATGAGTTTTGAACAGCGGTATACTACTATTACCTTTATTTAACGGTGCTACATGTCTTATTTTCCTTTCGTACTTATTTTTACTTACATTGGAAGTGCGAAAATACGAATATACATTACAACCAATTTTGTAGAAGGTTATTTTGTTTTCGGATTTTTAGTCAGAATTTTCATTTCCAAACTCCTCTTTTTTCATTGGTACATGTATCGAATGAAGAGACATGTATTGTCGAAATGCGCATCTGGTGCAAGAAAATTAGTACCGTTAATTTTATTAACCTAGTTCTATGAAGAGTCAATGACATGTAAAACATATAAGAATGTTTAGAATGCCAAACCTGTTTTGGGAAAGACTGATTTTAGTCGATTTATTGATCAGGAAAGCGATGCCTCTCGTATTACATACATCACGCAGCAACATTTGTAAAAGTCTATAATATAATTACATGTCAGTATATGTAGTTAAAATAGTAGTAGTGATAGTCACATGTATTTGTTAAGTTTTGCAATCAATATCGGAATACAATGCATATGGACTTATTGTTAATTGCCTTTCTTCTCTCTTTTGTACAAAGCTATGGCAAGGAAATAAACAAAGGTAGGAAATTGCACTATAATGTTTGATTTTATGATCAAATATATAATTGATTTGAAATCAATGAACATATTTACAAAGAAAACACGATTTAAAAAAGTACCAAGTTATTATTCCATATTGGTATATGATGTAAAAAAACATTACACATTCTAAAAAACACGTTTAAATTATTTTTTTCTATGACAATTTTATTGAAAATTTTCTGCAACGAAAACATTGTTTTGCAGCTTTACATCGATATTGTTTAAAGTTTTCGAGTTTATTTCTAACATATCTATTTTGTTGAAATTGAAATAAGATGTCATCATATGTTTATTATAGAGAAATGTGTCAGGGACGTAGCCGATAAAGTTGCTAATCTTATCACAGAAACTACGAATCAATGCTTAGTGTCTTCTTCCACAGGTAATGTACTACAATTTAAACGAATCTTGCACACGTGTTTATTTGGGTTGGTTCTGTCAAACATTATAAATAAATATTCTTGCTTGAACTATAGGTAATTAAAAAAAAAGATAAATTGAACTTTACGGATAAAAAATGTTCTCCGTCTTCAAAAATGTTTTACTTTAAATCAACAGTTTTGGCAAGCTGTTAAAAACAAAATTATTTGTCATTTGAAAATGAACTAAAAGCATAATACATTTCGTGCCTCTAAATAGCGTTTTGGTTTGGTTTTTTTTTACAATCATCAGGAACCGGCGAACTTAAAGATTTGTTTTGTCAGCGAAGCGTAACTATATTATATGACCAATAAGGAAGTAAGAAGAATAACCAACTGCATTCAAGTTCAACTTTGCTAGAGCGGATTGAAACCTTTGTTTCTTGATAATGAAATAGATAAAATATGACATATTTGAGAGTACTATCATCTTTATTTTTTTAATTTTTATATACTAAATAGGTTTTGGCGCTCGACCTTCCGACTGTGGTGAATTGAGAAAGTCAGAAAATAAAAGTGGAGTATATAAAATATACCCAGATGGAACTTCCGGTTTCAATGTCTTTTGTGATATGAAGAGTTTCGGGGGTGGTTGGACGGTTCGTAAATATATATATATATATATAGAAACTTGTGCCGTATAAGAAATGCCGTTTTAAAATTGAAAATATATTGATTATGTTTATGTTTATGTAATTAATTCAAAAAAATTATAAACTATATTCTAACATGACGTCCTTCAAACGCTTTGAGTACACACCCGTGGTAAAATATGAATATATTGCCAGTGCTGTTCCGATTGTACTCCCACGTCATATGCTTTTTTATGAATGAGATACCCGACGTCATAGAACAATGACGTTAGAATGTAAGCATTTTACGGGAAAATACACGCTTGTGAATCCGAAAATCATCACAAGGAAACATACACAAATGATGCTAAAATGTGGCAAAAGCCCTTTATTGTACATCATATAAGACATATAAATAAATTATCATTCAAATTCATCCAAAACTGTCTAAATACATTATTTTAAATAGTTTAAGCATGTCACTAATGCAGTTTGCTCCGTTCTTTTACGCTAGTTTATTAGTGCGTTTATTTATGGGAACGGCAAATATTTGCCTACACCTAGAGCGCTTCGATCCAAAAGAATTGCCGTATGTGTCCTTTCAGAATCGAAATAATTCATGGGGGCTTGAATATATCTAGATTTTACCACGGGTTGTCCCTTTATGCCGATATTTTACCCCTCGCTATCGCTCAGGGGTAAAATATTTGTCATAAAGGGCCAACCCGTGGTAAAATCACGATATATTCAAGCCCCCATGAATTATTTCTTAAATAATTTTATCTTATTTAAACAAGAGATGTATAATAAAAAAAACCCGGTATAAGTACAAATGTACGGTGATAACATGATTCATTTTGATATGAGACAACATTGCCATAGAATCGCGAAGAAAGATAGAAAGAAGACAGCAACCCAATTAATAAGAACTGCTCAGGATCATGTCACAAACATCCACATATTCAAAGGAAACAGACCATAAATTTATGAACTAAGCCTATGATATTCATTGGCGAGGATAAGAGAAAGATATCTGGTGTTTTGAGAACACAGCCCTTCTTCTTCTCCTATTGTTTGTTTGTTTATCTTTTAATTTTTAGCCATGGCGTTGTCTGTTTATTTTCGATAGATGAGTTTGACTGTCCCTCTGGTATCTTCCGTCCCTCTCTCAAGTTTTGATGAATGGTTTAGAAAGGATACAAAAGAAAATGAAAATTATTTCAGAAAATCATTAAATTAATTATATCAGTATGATATATGGCAATTGTTATCTACAGTTTGTTTCTATCAATGTTGGCGTTTGTTTCTGTTACAGTTCAGTGTTTCTATTGTTCCGTTGTTTCCCTCGGTTTTAGTTTGTAACCCAGATTTGTTTTCGCTTAATTGATTTTGACTATTGAACAGCGGTATACTACTGTTGCCCTTATGATAAACAACAACCATTTTCCGCGAACAGTGTACGATACAGCTTTGATCCGATGGTGATATTTTTCGATGACTTGTATACAAAAAAGTTTCCACCTAGTCAAATGTTATTTTGTAAAGGGGGGTCAATGCAATCGTTTTTAATCTAATGATAAAAATTAGCCTAGAAATGCATGTTCTCAAAAAAGGTTGATATCGCAAAAAAAGTCATGTTGCGTATACGTTAGCAACGTCGTTATCTTCCCTGTAACTATATTTTAAGCCCTTGGTTTGTAAAAAGAGTGTTTTGTGTGTAGAACATAATTTCATCACACAAACACACTACGAGTTTGATTAGCTTTTTTTAGACATGAAAGTAGTAGCATAATTTATTGTTGAACACACAGTAGATGTAACAAGTATCCCCTGAGTAATAGACATTCTCTCTATTCATTTAACGAAGACAATGTCGTTCATTGTTGAAATGATATCTAAAAGGCATTTTCTTCCACAGTTATTCCAGCGAAGAACAAATGGTTTTGTTGGCTTTTACAGAGACTGGCAGTCGTATAAAAATGGCTTTGGGAATTTAAAAGAAGATTTCTGGTTGGGTAAGCTTAATATAAATTAATGACAGTCTATTTGACAGAATAAAATATAACATATAAATTTTCGGACAATCAAAACAAATCTTAAACCGCTTCAAAGGTTCCAGGCTCGTATTTTAGAACACCAAATGCACGTTTTGTGAACATGAGACCCAATAAGTGGAGCTAAAATTAAAAAAAAAAATGTTAGCAAGCCAAATCAGTAACAACAATGAAACAAAATTGAAAACCAAAAATAAGCTTAACTTTCGCCGACTGTTGCAATTTATACATTTAGAGGTAAACACCTTAGTGCCTCGAATGGTTAGAATATTTTAAATTTCTAACACTTCTATAACTGTATTTAAAATTTTTTTTTTTAGATATGCGTATTAAGGAAGTGTACGTGGTATATTCACACTGTTGCACTATTGTCATTAATAATTTTAGAAAAACATGCCTTTTTTTTTTTTAAATTAATCTAACTGACACATATGATTTTTTAATAATGGCAAATGTGACGGTCAATTGTGCAATTTAAATTTTAGGGAATGAATATTTGAACAAATTGACAGAACAAGGATATTACAAATTGAGGATAGATATGTGGGACTTTGATAATAAACACCGATATGCCATCTACAATACATTTGTTGTTAAGAATGAAAAGTCAGGATACAAGCTGGAGATAACTGGTTACACAGGAAACGCAGGTAATTAACTTCATGATGAGTGTAGTAGAATAATATAGATATTTGTATTACAACGTTATAGATACTACAAGTATAATTAACAATATAAAATAATTTATAATTTATATACAATACTAAATGGTGAAAATAATTCCTAAAATTGCAGTTTTCTCAACCGACAATTGTATAATGTATGTCAAAATGTATGGTACACACAAGTTTCAAATAAATTACTTAATATTCCTTGTTGGCATAATGTTGCTTTAAATTGCGCATGTCTGTTGGAAGCCATTTTATGAATTTGATGAAACATGATGGTGACCCGGAAATCTGTGTAGTGTAAATTACAATCGTCCTTTCGCACAAACCTGCTGAAGGGGGATTGCTTTAGCAGTTTTATAAATAAATTATGTATACTATAATGCATGTACCTATTATACCAACTGAGATATGTAAAGGCCACTTTTACGGCTTTCAAGCAGTAAACTTAGGGAATGAGCATTTAAGTCTGAGGGGGAAGAGGGGTTTGTGTTATTTTTAAAAAGAATATTTTCAACTTAGTAGGAAAGAAATATATTCAGCAAGGAGAAGGAAAAACAATACTTTTGTTTGGGAGTATTCACTTTTTAAAATTGGGGGGAGGGGGAATCGTTCGACAAAAAAAAATGATGCTAATTGCGTGATACGAACAACATTTTTGGAATGAAAAATAGACGATACCCCTACCTTACCCAAATTTAAATAATCATTCCCTACATTTAACCACTACTTTCTCGAATGTCCCAATTTGCTCTTATCTAACATTTTAATGTATTAAACTAACTACATTATGGCATTCAATGTCCTTCTTAGTTTTTTTTTCTTTTTCTTTTCTTCGTTATTAACATTTAAACAGCAATTCTTTTCTATTACTCACATATTGTAATCTTGTATATGTTCAAAAGAGGATAATAGTGATAATAATTGTACTTATAGTGTACACTACAATTTTTAACTGTAACGACCTTAACGTCATATTGTCAGTAAGAAATGTTCGGCAGGAATACGGTACAGGTTTGTATTAATACATAATATATTTGTTTGAAAAATATTTTTCAGACACTAACTAGCTAGCTAAGATGGTACCAAACACCTTGACTAAAATTAAGTTGGCTCGTTTAATTTTCATAAAATCTAACAAAATATTTACTTTGACCAACTTTATCGGAGAAATTTCATGGGATATATTGCAGTATGACAACTACTAATTTAAATAGTTTAGAAGATTAACATTTCCTTATCAATAGAACATAATTAAAACATTCAGCTGACTTTTATAGAGTTATCACCCTGTAGTGTTACATACAAGATTAAAGCATAAACATTTTATTTTATGTAGGTGATTCATTCGGCGGTCAAAATGGATATAAATTTACTACAAGGGATAGAGATAATGATGCTTATGGTGGTAACTGTGCTGAGCTGTATAAGGGAGGATGGTGGTATAGTAGGTGTCATAGCGCAAATCTTAACGGAAAGTACCTAAAGGGAAAAAGTGCTTATGGTGTTGGTGTCAATTGGAGTCATTGGAAGGGATATAGCTATTCATTGAAGGCAACACGTATGATGATTCGGAGGGCATAGAAAAAAATAATCAATAAAAACTAATACAAATGAACCTTAATTTAAGTTTTTTACTATAATAATTGCTTACTTTATTCTCTTCAAGAATGATAGCTTCACACAAGGGTTATCTTGTTCTTTCACTATACAAACATGTTTTTCAAAGTTCTTCATGTTCTTTCGACCTTTTAATATGGACGCTGCAGTATATTTTCATTGAGTATCTAACTACAAACCCTATTTGTTTGGAGCACGTACTGTCCAACACTTTTGATATAGATATTTTTCGACTTCTACGGCTTTTATTTTTTGAATGGTTTTCATTTATCTTGCTGCTTGTTTTCGTCCTCTTTTGATGATGCGACTGTCAGACAAGTGAGAGGTTTAGCTAGCTATAAAACAAGGTTCAATCCTACATGGGAAAGGGCTTGTAGGTGTAATACCACCATTGATTTCCCCCTTTTAGTCTTTGTTAAATTTGCATTTTTCCAAAAAATATGCAGAATTCATCTTTGTTTCAAATAAAGAAATGCTTGGCATGAGTAAAGTTTGATCCTGTCCAGTACTATAGAAAAACATTCACATAACATTTCATTGCATATAAAAAAATAACCATTATTGGAAGTAAACCAATCAAATTCTCCCCTTATTTTATATGTGTACAAGGTTCAGTCACCATGTAACCTCAAGATTACAAAATTTTCTATAGAATTCCCAAATGAAAAATAATGGTGTTTTGAAATACCCAAGAATATGTCTTGGGTATTTCAAACACCATTATTTTCATATGTTAATGACACAGAAATGTTTTTACTGCAAAAAAAAAAAGAATGATTAATTACCTACAACTGTCAAAATCAAGGGAATATTTTTTTCGACGTACTTTCGTATACAACCGAATGTGACGTACCATGATTTGGTGGTATTACACCTAAACCAAGTCAGAAATATGACAGTTGTTATCCATTCGTTTGATGTGTTTGATCTTTTGATTTTGCCATTTGATTAGGGACTTTCCGTTTTGAATCTTCCTCGGAGTTCAGTATTTTTGTGATTTCACTTTTTCCCCTCAGGAATTTTATACGAGTCGAATTTCTTATAATTATAATGTTATCGACATTACTGACCTATGCATACATGCATGTTAAACTAAGCCCTGTAAGTTTGTTGCCGAATGCCACGGATCGTGGTATTGACAAATATTCAAAAATTCACTTGCATACAAAAAAAATGTGGTATGATTGCCAATGAGACAGAAACAACTCTCCACATGAGACCAAATGTGACAGATATTAAAAAGTTTAGGTCAACGTACGCCTTCAACAAAATGTTAAACCAATACCGCATTGGCGGTGATGAAACTCCCCGATATGACATTTTTGAAACAATTCAAACGAAAGTTTCTAACGGCCTGATTTAATTACAAAATAATGAACCATAAAACAAATATCATATACAGTAACAAACGACTATCAATTACAGGCTCCGTATTTGGGACAGACAAATACAAAATATGGTGAATTTAAATGATTTGGAAGGCGCCAGCATCCCCATTCCATGGACAATGGTGTAACAGTACTACATAAGAGAAAAATATAAAAATAAGATGAAAAGGGCTTAACTCATCAGATCTATACAGAATTTGGTAATACGAAGGATGATCTAAGATATTCACTCAAAAAATAGAAGGTCGTCGATAGGTTAAAACTATATCCGTTATAAAGATTGATATATAAAAGGCCCCAAAGGTCTATTATAAATAAAATGAGAAACGGGTATCACCTGTTAACTACACCAACAAACGACAATCACTAAACAAAAGGCTCCTGAATTAGAACATGTGCATACAAATGCATCGGGTTTAAACGTAAAACTTTTCAGTCGAAAATAAAATGACAACACCATAACAAGACCAAAAGACGAAAAACATTACACAAAACGACATAGAAAACAGAAGTCTGAACAGCACAAACCCACCAAAAGGGGCCGAGGGAGGAGATGTTATCAAGTGCTCAAAAAGGGAACAGTTTTGTGTTGCTTGAGTGAGCACGACATACGATTGTGCGATACCCTCTTTTGGGCATCCCTAGTTTTTGTACCAATGGGTTTTTCAAAGAAAATAGTTTTTCAGTCTTTTCTTTTTTATTACAAAGGAGTAGGTCCGGCCTCAAATTTCAGGTTCATCTGACGAAATATTTGTCACATTTTCCAAACACTTTTAAAGTGTCTATTGCAGTTGATTCAATTAGTTTATGTGAAAGATTTTAACTGATTTAGTCATTAAAATTTCCCCGATTCAAGCTTAAATATGAAAAATCTATCAAATATCACTTTTCAGATTTGTTTTGTCAAAAAAGAGAGTGGCCGCATCCGTGTTCATCCTCAACCTTTATATATGGTATGTAGTATCATCAAGAACAACTTACATTTAAATATTAAGAATGAACACAAATGCGGCCACTTTCAATTAAGACGGAAACCGTAATTTTTTTTTAAACTAAAATGCTAAAATTGTGAAAATTTTAGTAACTTAGCATGCTTGTACTCGATGTTTGTGCATTGTATTGTCAAAACATCCAATAGTTACAAATGTATGTAGCAGAAGCATTCTACTTTCTAATAAATAACTAAAAGTTTACATTTTAACAATTTCTAAAACTGCTATTCTTTGGGGCCAAAAAGGGGTCATACTGGGCCTACTCCTTTATGGAAACAGATTGTTTCTTTATAGTATTGTACAAAAATACATGACATACTATCAACTGTTCTTTTGAAGTGAAGATTGAAGGTTGTGTTTTGGAGTAAAAGTGATAACGGTGATGGGAAGCTGTGAGGCGGTTAAATGAAGATAACGACATAGTACCTTGTGTCTTAAATTTAAAGTCAATGCGGCTTTGTGGTACCGTTAAAGTCCGCTTCTTTAAAACGTCCTTTAAACTGTCCGCTAAAGTCCACAATCGGACTCCTGCTAAAGTCCAAAAAACACATCGTAATGACCAGATCCGTGAATCAATAGAATTGAGAATGGAAATGGAGAATGTTCCAAAGAGACAATAATCCGACCATAGAATAGACAACAACAGAAGGTCACCAACAGGTCTTCAATGCAGCGAGAAATTCCCGCACCCGGAGCCGTCCTTCAGCTGACCCCTAAACAAATATATATACTAGTTTAGTGATAATGAACGCCATACTAAACTCCAAATTATACACAAGAAACTAAAATTAAAAATAATACAAGACTAACAAAGGCCAGAGGCTCCTGACTTGGGACAGGCGCAAAAATACGGCGGGGTTAAACATGTTTATAAGATCTCAACCCTCCCCTTATACCTCTAGCCAATGTAGAAAAGTAAACGCATAACAATACGCACATTAAAATTCAGTTCAGGAGAAGTCCCAGTCTGATGTCACAAGATGTAACCAAAAAAAATAATACATAAATAACAACAGACTACTAGCAGTTCACTGACATGCCAGCTCCAGACTTCAATTAAACTGATTGAAAGATTATGTCTTCATCATATGAATATCGGGCACAATCCTTCCCGTTAGGGGTTTAGAATCATACCATCATAACATCAGAACATAACCCGTGTCATGCCAACAACTGTTTCAAAAAAAATAATGTGTTTAGTTTCAATGCAAAGACCCCATAAATAAATCAATATTAACGCCAAAATATGCAATCTTTAATGACCTAACAACAGTATCGTACCTATATCCCTTGTTAAGAAGTCTTTTCAAAGGTTTTGTTAGCTTCTGAGGTGAATACTGAAATTTTCGTGCTTTAAAAAGAATATTTCCACAAAAAATTGGATTTTAAATACCTGAACGTATAGTAAGTCTGCATGTTTAGCTATACATGATGTCTTTACATAAAATGTATACCGATGATAAAATTTAGTAAATGTTTTGACTAGTTTGTGATACCGAAAACCCTGGTGTAATATTTTTTCAGTAATACATAAATTTCTCTCGTTAAAATCTAAAACATTGTTACATACACGAGCGAATCGTACAGGTTGAGATATATAAACAACGTAAGATGGTGACAATGGAACGTCACCATCTAAAAATAGATAATTGACGATAGGAAATGAAAAATCATCTCTTTTATTATAAATTTTAGTGTAAAGCTCTCCGTTAATGATATAGATATCAAGATCGAGAGTTTTATCTTATTTAAAGTAAGTTCAACAGGATAAATTTCTTTAGTATACATACCGAAGTTGTCATTATTGAGAGCCAAAATATCAAACATACATAAACATACATAACAAAAGTATCGTGAAATGTTATTATAAATAATGTTTAATGTTGATGTTAAAAAAACATGAGCACGTACATGAAATGTGACATATGAAGCGATTGTTTTATCAAATATCCCCGCGAACCTACCAAGATGGCCGCCATTGCAAGATGGCCGCCATTGCTTTTCGACAAAAGATCATTTAAATATTTGCATGGTGAGCGTGTAGTTTGTAGTCCATACGGACCAAGAGCACTACAGGTCCTAAGTTTAGAAAACGCTCAATAGAAAAAGTTCAAATTATATGTTTCCTTAAAACCAGTATTAAGCTTATTTAGGTCAAGTGGGTGAACAAAATTATCCTCTAACTTGTTTAAATAATATTTAGATATGTAAATGTTGTAATATATTTTCTGTCATTTATTAAATTTTGATGTTCATTCTATACTTTTTTTGTTTATTATCAATTCCCATAAAACCTTAACAAAAACTAGAATAATGTTGACCGTCTTTCCAATCCTTGATACCAAATAAATCAGTGGCTATAGCTAAGACGTGCGTATGAGTAGCTATTTTATTTAGTCTTTCCTGAAATCAGGGTTAAATGTTTAATTAAGTTTTGTCAGTAGAACAATTTTGTCTACCAATTTATGGGGTTATTTTTCTATTTATTAAGCGCTTAACCGGATTTACCGAAGTAAAGTTGGTGTTCAAAGGACCTGTGTATACAATGTAGTACTCTACAAATACATATTATTTAATCTGTATATAACTGAAAAATTATTACACCAGCGTTGTCGATACCACAAACTAGTCAAAATATTTACTAAATTGTATCATCGGTACAAGGTATCTTAGCTATTTCACATCCCATCCTTTATGGTAATATTTTGTACCAAGTCAGGAATATGTCAGTTGTTTTCGATCCGTTTGATGTGTTTTATCATTTGATTTTGCCGTTTGATTAGGGACTTTTCGTTTTGAATTTTTTTCTGAGTTCAGTATTTTTGTGACATCCTAGGTATTTCACATCCAATCTTTTATGGTAATATTTTATACATAGCAAAACAATTTCGGCATTCACCTGCACCTCAAAAGTAACCAAACCTTTAAACAAACTAATTCAGAAGTTACGATACTGTTGTCGGGTCATTAAATATAGCCTATTTAGGTATTGATATTGATTCACTCCAGAGATGGGTCCGATTACTTTCAATGTAATTGATTAAATTACAATTACTTTGTCATTTGTACGATTAAATTAAATTAATGATTACATCATTTCTGAAAGTATCTGATTAAATTAATGATTACATTGGCAAAGTAATCATGACTACATCTGATTACAATGAATTTAAAAACAAAACATTTTGAATGATGTGAATGAATAAAAGTTCAAAACTATAGCATTTTTGAGAAAGTATTTTATTTGGTTCAATTATAAAATAATAACTTCAAATTAAACTTCATCTATTTAAATAAACACCAAATTTCACTACATATATATATACATTACACTTTATCACCAATGATCTCTGAATTATTTTGAATTAAATTTAATAAAGATATATCATAATCAAGAGTTTTTTATTTGTCTTCTGACCTCTTTCATATGTATTCCAAGTCGCAGTTTATGGAAGTTTAAATATGGATGAAATACAGTTACCAAAACTTTAAAACTATGTTAAATTTTAATAGAAATGTTTAATCAAATTGTAAACAATATGTAAGTACTAAAAATCATTGCATTTTACATGTCCAGTCCAAATAATTTTTTTTAAATTTTAAACAACATATTTGTCCAACTTTTAATTAGATAAATTTTCATGCCTGATTTATCTTTTATCATATATATATTTCCCTACAGCTATACTCAATTGGTAATTGCAATAAAAACAAACCTTAAGTTAATTAGTCTCCTACCTGTCAATTAAAAGTTGACAAAAATCACAAAAATTAACAAAAGATTATAATTCAGGGTTAAAGAAAAGTATTACTTGAATATATAACAGTTATTATCAAATATTAATATGAAGATCATTATAAAACGATGAATATACATGTATGTACAATATCTTTTACTTATAAGATAAAAGGTATATAATTGTATTATATGTCTCTGCTTAGGCTAATGATGACTTTTCAATTCTGTAACAGTTTATTTTTTACTGAAGTAGAGTAACCAAACCATTTTAGTATGTTAAAAATTTATCAAATATGAATAACACAGAGGTTCATTTAATAACCAAAAACACGATTTTAGATTTTTGTTATTGTAATCAGAATGTAATCAAAAAGTAATCATGATTACAGGGTATTTTGAAAAGTAATTGATTAAATTAAATTACATGTAATCAGATTTTTGGCTGATTAATGATTACACTGATTACTTGAAAAATTGTAATCAATTACAGCTGATTAATGATTACAATTACAATTACCCCAAGTCTGATTCACTCATAGGATCTTTGCATAGTTAAGAAACACATTTATTCTCAAATCAGTTGTTGGCATGATACGAGTAGTATAATTCTCACATATTGCATGATGGTACTATGATACTCAACCAATAACTGGAGAGATTATGCTTGATTTTTATGTTTTGAAGACATAATACTTGATTAGTTTATATAATGTCTGGAGCTGGCATGTAAGTAACTGCTAGTAGTCCTTTGTTAATTTGTGCACCATTTCCATATTGTTTTTTTTTCTTTTGTTATTTTTTTGGCATCAGACTCCCGTGTGTTTGTTTATTTCACATTGGCTAATGGTATTAGGGGAAGAGGGTTGAGATATCACTATACATGTTTAACCCCGCCGCATTTTTGCGCCTTTTGCAAGTCAGGAGCCTCTGGCCTTTGTTTATCTTTTATTTTAACTTTAGTTCATTTATAAAGGTTTTGAGTTGCATTTCTGTGATGAAGACCCATTAGTGACTTTGAGTTGTTGTCTGTTTGACATATGCCCCATTTCCATTCTTAATTTTCTTGTATTATTTCTCATCTTAATCTGAATCTGAAACATAGTTTATGCAAGTTCAAACAATTTCCGTTAGGCGTGTTTTGATCAAGTTTGCATCTTCAAATTGTTTAGACAGTGACCTTCATTATGTACATTTAGCATTGTTGAAATGAAATCTTTATACATGTACTAGTACCACACATTTTAAAGCAAGATCTGCGTATATTTTTTTTCAATTCATCTCCAATAGGCGAGTGTAATATGTGAAAAAAGACGTCTAGTTAGAGGTGTTTAATGCACCCACCTAACATACGGCTAATTTCTTTTTTAAATGAAAAAATAATGATTTAACTTTGATTTTTGCCCGGTCGTCACAAAATCGTACGGTGCAGTTTTTGTAAAATTGACGTTTATTTCAGAAATTACAGAATTACGGCATGTTTTTCAAGCAAATAAAATTAGTCGTATCTCTTCTTTTAGGCATAATAATTAAATGAATTAGATTCTTAGAATATTGATAAACAATATTTACAACTGTACGTCCGCATACATTTGCGTTCCTTCTAAATATTTGACATTTTATACGAACATTTTCATAATCCTGACCTTTTCGGATCTACAATTCAATTTTTATGAAATGTTTTTGACTCTAATCGTTTTAAAACACACCAAATTACTCGTCAGTTATTGTTTTTTCATTCAAGACCAAGACTTCATCTCAACATTTCTTAAAATCACGAATTTCTGTTATTTCATAATGTTGGGTAAGATTACTATAGTTCCCGGAATTCCTTATCTACGTCGTTATCGGTTTTTGACTAAAAACCTGGATAAAACAGTTATGTGTGATGTTAGTACTTTATTAATCTATTTTAAAAATTGAAGCCAAATAGTATCATGACCAATTTTCAACGGATCTTGTTTATGTTATCCATGCCCACCGAAATTTTGGAAGCCTTTTCGAATAATTTTCTAGAAAATATTTCAATAGGTTTTAAAATTTATATTGTAAATTTACACACTGCAGTTATTCATGGATAAATTAAAAAAATATATATTGTACCCATACATCCAATCACAGCCCTCCGAAGTTGACTTCCTTCTCCTGTCTTGGGTACACAAAAGACCAACCCTTTAATAGTGCTAGTAGAGTACGATAAATCATATTTATACGGTTTTCTATCTTTAACTTCAGTGTAGCCTAAATAGATTTAAAATCGTCCGAAATTAAGATCAAATCAAACTAAAACATAATTTTTTAGTTCTGTCGAATTCACCCCTTTCTAAATAAGGAGTCGTATCGGAAAATTGTAGAAAATCTTCCGAGTCGTGTCGAATTTTCACAGTCCAGTTAAAATGAAATCCTTCCTATGCTAAAATGCAAAAACTATCCGTTGATTGGCACAGATGCATAGTCTGTCAGGTATTTACTACATAGAAACTATATAGTTCAATACTTAAATGTAGATACAGTTGTATTGCCGCATTGGAAAAAAGGAAAGACGAAGTTTACAGAAGGATGAGAAAAAAAATGAAAACATTAAATATACTACAATTACAAATTTTACTGAACCAGTCTCTTCTCATATATCAACGAGGCAGTAGATCTACAACTCATTCTGAATTGTCATTTTGTATATTTTGCAAAAATATAATTCCTATAAGCAAGTTGCACAACTTCATACGGTACCCTCTAAGGAGCAAACTCAAGCTGTATTGAGTGTTTCTACACATATCTCCTACAATTATCTGATTTACAAAATAACTCATGAAAATTTTACTAGTAAAGCTTTATACTATCGAGCTTGCATCACTAAATATTAACTACAAAATTTGAAATCAGAAGGTAAAGAGCTATTTAATTCTGAACATGAAACAGCTTTCCCAACGTTTCGACGTTTAAAGATGACTTGACTATACACAAGAAAGTATTCTTGTTAACAACTTTATTTAATAATTAAACCGGATTTAATTTCTGCCCGAGTATTGCCACCGAGAAAATTACACAACATATCAGCTTCTGATCAGCAAACACTAAAAATATATTTTGGTCAATTTATAGTTACATGTACGCAGTCTCAACAAGCCCAATGTACGTTCAATTTTGTATACAGTAGTTCTATAAAGTTGTAAGATGCCTTAAAAGACAGAAAATTAACCGTTTAAAATGACTATTATATACAGTCTGTCAAATCTAAAAAGATCAGAGCAGTGACTGCAAAATTGTTTGCAAAAACTTTATGCAGTTACTAGTATTTTACGGAAGCAGATAGGTAAAGTTGTTATCCAATCAGATGAATATCCATTATCTAAAGACATTTCACTGGATCATTCAATTGAAACTATGCCACCCGCTTTAAAAACATTTCTGTATTGTCTTTGGATGATGGCGTATACGCGGCAGTTAATACTGAGTACGACATACCTATTTACAAAGTTCTTAGATGTATGGCTTTAGCAGAATATACATTATCTATAAAAATACATTTTATTTTACTCCTTTTCATTTAGGTTTATCATTACAAAAGCACCGTATATATGGACACACCTTTAATAACTATTAACAAGTTTGGCTGATCATAAGATTAGAAAAATTGAAGATGGGGTATACGCTCTACATGGTATTATTTCTTCTTTTGGGGGTCAAACCTTATCCAAGACAATGTCGTCCTAACTACAGACACAATAAAAGTTCTCCATATGACTTTGGTTGGTTAAAAGGCAACATCGTTCCGATGCCAATTATATTTACTGGTATGATGTCATCCGACTTTCTACAATATTTGATCTGTTCACGCAAAGGTATAGGTATAGGGGGAGGGTTGAGATATCAAAAAACATGTTTAACTCCGCTTCATTTTTGCGCCTGTCCCAAGTCAGGAGGCTCTGGCCTTTGTTAGTCTTGTATGATTTTTTATTTTAATTTCTTGTGTATATTTTGGAGTTAAGTATGACGTCCATTATCACTTCAAACTAGTATACATTTTTGTTTAGGGGCCGGCTGAAGAAGGCCTCCGGGTGTGGAAGTTTCTCACTGCATTGATGACCCATTGGTGGTCTTCGGCCGTTGTCTGCTTTTTGATCGGGTTGTTGTCTCTTTGACACATTCCTCATGTCCATTCTCAATTTTAAAATCAATTTGTATCAGATCTTAATTGTGTCAGCTTTGAGCAAAACCTCTGTTGTACTGATATATGCCCATGCCAAGTAAGTGGTCTTTGTATCAGACTTGGGTTTCTGACTGTTATCGGGTTTGTCGGATGCTGGGTTGTATGGGCTGTCGTTTGTTTGTTATGAATGGACTTAACCAACATCACACCTTACGGACTTATGAGTATGGGTAAGGACCTGAAAACAGTTAAAACAAACACAGTGAATTTGGTTGTAGAACTTATATCTTCTAAAGCGCATTCGATAATCTATATAATTAACAACAATATAATAGTATATAATACAAATAATAGAAACATGTGTATCATATAATTTTCCAATATAAATGATCAAATAATATCTATAGTATACAAACTTTATGTAAATGCATGAACATATGCATTTAAACTGACGAACACGTATGCTTATAATATTTCTTTTAAATAAAAGCTTATTTAGCATTCAAATATATGAGCAAGATGCGGACTTAATCTTAAATATATGAGCATAATGCGAGACCGACTATTTGAACCTAACAGAGCATAAAGCACATGCTGAACAACATAAAATATTGAATATATTATATTTTGACAAGGGGCATGTAAGAACATATTGAGATCTGGTATCTTTCGAAATATAAACATGGTAGAGCATAAATGGCGCTTTAAAAAACCAAAACTATTAACCTATCAACCCAAAAATAATCAATTCCGACAATGAGCATTTGTTGAGAAATATTCGAAATCGAGACAAACTTAGCATTACAAAACTAAATGTGAATATTCAAATAATATAAATATGAAACAATTTATTATGAATTGGGGAAACACACTTTTAAAATATACATGCTTGCTTTGTATCAAAAATTCATGACTCGTAATAATATAGGACTAAACGACAAGAATAGTTTACGATGAATAATTTCTTATTAAATTAAACTACACATGTGAAAATTACACATATAAACGCGTTTTTATTAAAATAATCAATATCTTATCCTTGCGGAACTGACCTGAATTCGTATTAAGTATGAACAAGCGATATGTTAAAATTATCATTTCCAACATGCGAGCGTAAAACTTAATTCTATAACGCGTTTAAAATATACCCTGGAGTATAGAAAGTTTGTGAAGAATAAACCAACCTTTTTTTCTAACATAATTATATACATCTATTTACACTGATCGAGAAACAACAATTTAGTCTTAATTTCTTTCCTTGCAGAACTTGTAGATAATTAACTCCAACTTTACTAAATAAGATGGAAATGAAACTTGACGAAGTTTCATGATGCAATTAAATAAAATAATAAATGAAAATACTTGACTCACCTGAAAACAGTTAAAACAAACACAGTGAATTTGGCTGTAGAACTTATATCTTCTAAAGCGCATTCGATAATGCCACTTTTGGAACCGAAATTCACCTGTTCGATTTTGCGTTACTGTTTCAGGTTCGTCGCATCAGATTCGTTAAACAATCAAGCTATCTTAGTTACCCTGATATTTTGGGGTAAAAAGGGGCGTGGAAAGGTCTTTGCTGGACAGGACATGGCACCCCTTATTGATCAGGTTACCTAGACATATGTTGTTTACACAACAACTTGTTTGTATTTACCGGACAATAGAATTAGTAAAAAACATGATTGTCTAATTGTGTCTACTTAGCTTGTCGCTAAACATCTTAAATTGATAAAAATAATGCCTAACAAAGAGAAAATCTAAAGTGACAAAATGCCAAAATAAATATCTGTTAAATTTGAAATTCTTATCTTAGATATATCGAGAATATAAAAATGATTTCCTTCACGAATAATGAACGAATATAAAACAAAAATACTTTTAATTAATACTGTAGCTTCGAAATGGACTTTAGATAAATAAAATATTTTAAACTTATGCCTTTTTGCTGAAAACTAAATTTTCACCAAAATATAAAATGAGGTCTAAAATGACTCCATGACATTTGTAAGAATATGTTGACCGATAAGAATGATAAGATAACAAGTGAAAATGAAGCTATGATAATTCCGATATCGCAATATTCCGACACCTAAATGGTTTGACATCCCATTGGTCCGACGTTTCGATCATTTAATTATAATTATGATAACGGAATATTAACATAAGAAAGACAAATAAAAGGTTCAATATTAGGATAACCTTGTCCTTCGTTTGAAGCGGTGAAACAAATTATATAAAAAAAAGTAAGTATATTAGTGCCAAAGTAGCTGAACGTCATCACCAGCGTAACAAAAAATACAAAGTACTTTGTAAAGTGTTGTTTGATATATCTCAAGATACACGGCGGCCGACCAAAGTAAAATCAAACACAGTTTGAACTGCAATGAGTGATCATATTTTCCTTTTGATGTTTTATATCAAAATTGTTTATTTGTTGATATAAATATACTAGTAGCACTTTACTAATTTGAGTAATGTTAGTTAGTACTCTTATCATACATTGTATCTGATTTAATGATGTAAACGAAATGGCGGTATGATCAAGACTCAACATTTTGCACTACAATAATAAAAAAAAATCTGTCATAATTATGGTTGTCTGATGTTGACGCGGTTGACATGCTTTCAAACTAACAGGAGAACATACGTTTCCTCCATTTTAATGTATTATAGTTCATCATTGGACTTTTCTATGAAATTGAAAATACGTCATATATGATATATTTTCCCCTTGCTTCAAATATTTTGTTTCGGATTATTTATATCAAATTTGCAGATATATGTTTGTAAATACGTGCAATAAGTTGATATTGAGGTCTTATAAGATTTAAATTATGTAAGGGCGACTACTGATACATTTGTGTGACTTAATGGTTGATTTTCAAAGACTCCGAGAGAAAACGTTACGTAACATACGTTACCGTTAAAATCGACCAAAATAAATTAATACTATAACAGAAATATATTTTTCCAACAGTAATACAGTATTCTTATAGTATTGTTTCGTTTTTGCATTTGTTTTGATTCGATGTTTCTACTGGGGGTATCCGTGAATTGAAATTGCACACATGACCTTTAACCCCGATTTAAAAAAAAATGCACCATAATTTCTTTTGACGACTGGGATATTTAGAAAGTACACATTCTCAGCTTTCCAGTAATATATAATTTAGCTGTATGCTAGGTAGTTGCATTAAAAATATATCACTCGCCTACAACAGATTCTGGAACAAATCCCTTTTCCTAGTTGAGAACAAAACAACTATGCAAACCAATGGGTGGTCGAAATTTGCTTAGCAGCCCAGATGATTGTGTGGAATTTTTGTATTTATTATTATTTTGATTTCATATAAGGACATTATGGTTTAAGATGTATTGACCGTTTTTGCTGCTGTGGAGCCTAATAGAAATTGAAAGAATTTCGTTCTTATATTTCCTAGATAGTTGCAAAGGAATTGTCTATGTGATTGTAGGATTCAAGATATGCCAGTTTCCTCACATATACATAAAGAGAGCGCTGGGTCTTTCTAGTTTAACTACAGCACAAACAACATTTTCAAAATGAACAAAAATGTGATAAAGTATATTTTAACAAAACGCATTTGACTAACGGATCGAACAACTGATGTTCTTAAACCCTACAATCTTATTAAAATAAGTTCTCATTACTTGCTCTTCGATTTTTTTTTGCTCACACGGCGACATATGAAAAATCGAGGAGCAAGTGATGAGAACTTATTTTTAATAAGATTGTAAACCCTGCTGACTGCAATGTGTGATTTCCAAACAGACGGATCACAAGATGTGACAAGATAGATTTTAATATTAATTTGATATAAAACAGAGAACAATACACTTTCGGAATGGTATACCGCAAACAAAAGTTGCAAAAATTAGTACACCATATCCGGATTTTGACAATTAATGTTTCTTCAGTGATGTTAGGGATCAAAACAGTGTTTGTAAGGCCATACAATTTACCTCAATTTAGGATAGAGTCGAAAGAGGATTAACGGATCATATTAACCCGAAGGAAAATATAGTACAAGCCCAATTTATATAAAACAACTTGTTTGGTGGAAGGTTATTTTGTTTTCAGATCTTAAGTTAGAATTTTCATTTCCAAAGTCCTCTTTTTTCATTGGTACATATATAAAATTAAACTAGTCCTATGTAGAGTCAATGACATGTAGAACATGTAAGAATTTTTAAGAATGCCAAACCTGTTTTGGGAAAGACAGATTTAAGTCGATATAATGATCATGGAAAACAATGCCTCTCGTATTACATATATCACGCACCAACATTTGTAAAAGTCTATAATATAATTACATGGTAGCATATGTAGTCAAAATAATAGTAGTGATATTCACATGAATTTGTTAAATTTTGCAATCAATATCGGAATACAATGCATATGGACTTATTGTTAACGGTCGTTGTTCTCGCTTTTGTGCAAAGCTATGGCAAGGAAATAAATAAAGGTAGGAAAATTCACTATATAATCTTTGATGGGATGGGCATACTGATCAAGAAAAAAAAATCAAATACAGTTTAAGTTTTTTCCACATAGATATATTAAATGCTTACACGCTTTTAAAAGACCACGTTTAAAATAGTTGCTTCCGTGACAATTTAGATAAAACAATTCTGCACCTAGAACAGATTGTTGCAACTTTACATCGATACTGTGCGAACTATTCGATTTTATTTCTAACATATCTGTTTTAAATCAAATTACAATATGATTTCTTTAAATATTTATTGTAGAGAAATGTGTCAGTGACCTAGCCGACAAAGTGACTAATCTTATCACAGAAACTACGAATCAGTGCTTAGTGTCTCCTACCAAAGGTTAAGTACTACAAATAAAACAAATCTTGCACACGTGTTTTTTGGGGTTTGTTCTGTCAAATTTTATAAAACATAAATTATTTTGTAGCTTGAACTATAAAGGCATTATTAAAAAGAAGATTAACTGAAGTTTACGGATCAATAAATGTCCTCCGACTTTTAAAAATAGTTTACTTTAAATGAACAGTTTTGACAAGCTGTTAAAAACAAAATTACTGAACATTTGAAAATGAACTAAACACATTTTACATTGCGTCTAAAGTGCTTTCTGAATTTACCATCATCAGGACCTAAATTAAATTTTTAGATTGATCAGGGACGCATAACTATATTATATAACCAAAAGAAAGTATAACCAACTGCATGTAGGTTCAACTTTGCTAAAGAGGATTGAAACCGTCGTTTCGAAATTATAAAACACATAAAATAGGACATATTTGAGCGTAATATCGTCATTATTCTTTATTTTAATATACTATATAGGTATAGGCGCCCGGCCTTCTGACTGTGGTGAATTGAGAAAATCAGAAAAGAAAAGTGGAGTCTATAAAATATACCCGGATGGATCTTCCGGTTTCAATGTCTTTTGTGATATGAAGAGTTTCGGAGGTGGTTGGACGGTACGTATGATATTAGTGTATATTTACTTGTATTAAGGTAGCACAATACAAAGATTTTTTTACTTCCAATCACTAACCTTTGAAATGCTGTAACTTTCTTATGAATGCATAGAAAATAATAAAAGAGTAATCTGTTAGCTATCCAAAACTACTACTTTTATAAATTTTCAAGCATTATTAAGAAAGTTACAGCATTTTAAAACTTGGGAGTTGAAGTTATAAAATCTTTGTATTGTGCTACCTTAATATGTCATTTGTTTGAGTTGATATTTTATGGTGTGTCTTTCTATGTTGTGATGTTATACTATTGTTTAAAATAAGGGTGAAGGTATTGTACCATTAAGGTGGTATGGGAGTCTAAAATAAAAATGATAGAATTTGTTCATACTTTGCCAAAACGTAGTATCTGTTGATATATGTTGAAAAATATAATAAAAATGATAGGTCACCGCGCATTTTCTCAAGCTACAGGATGTGACAAAATGACACATTTTGTATGGATTATACAGGAAAAAACACCATTTTGTGATTAGAAACTAAACAAAATGATAGAATTGTTAAATAATTAAGGAAAAGATAGCTTTCAGACAATGCTTTGAGAATATCAAAAGAAAAGATAGGGTCACCGTACGTTTTTTCCGGCTAAAATACAAAATAGGAAAATTTCATGTAGAATCCGTCAGAAAATGCACTGTTTTAGAGTTACCTCCCCTTAAAATGCCAATTCAATTATTTTTTAAAACAACCAAAAATAATCAACATTTGCAAAAACATTAATATTTATAAGTTATATTCTTATAAATTGGTTCTTTTAATTGAAAATTCCCATTAACTATCTGCATTCCTGCATCAAATTTTGCTAACTTGATAGAAAATCTGGACCTTTGGTTCTCTGTATTTTACAATCCAAGATGGAGGAAGACACCCATACCACCTTAAAACGTTTAAACCCGCTGCAATTGTTTGCACCTGACTGTCCTAAGTTAGGAATCTGATGTTCAGTAGTTGTCGTTTGTTGAAGTGGTTCTAAAGTGTTTCTCGTGTCTCGTTTTTTTTTTTTACATAGATTAGACCGTTGGTTTTCTCGTTTGAATGTTTTTACGCTTGTAATTTCTTGGGCCCTTTATAGTTTGCTGTGCAATGTGAGCAAAGGCTCTGTGTTGAAAACCGTACTTTGACCTATAATGTTTTACTTAAAAAAAAATTGTGACTTGAATGGAGAGTTGTCTCATTTGCACTCATACCATGCATCTTCCTATATCTATATACTGCAAGTTGTGCGTTCTAGAAATGTCATTCAAAAAAAAATTGAAAATACACAAATAAGTTCATGTTATGAATTTGAATAAATTATAAAAGTCAAGAAGGCAGCAACCCAATCAATGAAAGACTGCATAAGATCATATCATAAAACACCTACAGATTCAAAAGAAAACACAACAAATCTTAAGACATCCAATAAAAAACAAGATTTTTTTTGTGGTTTTAGAATCAAGTTCTCCCTTTAGATTTCGATCAATGTAATAATATACTATACAAAACAAAATGAAAATAAAGTTATCTCAGAAAAATTATCTAATTTCATTATACCGGTATGATAAACGACAACGCTTATTTTTTTCGATAATTAAATACGTTTATTCGTTAAAGGAGTACTATATATTTAACAAATAAAATCATCAACACAAACACACTACGAGTATGATAATTTCATGCTATGTTGAGATATAATAGTAATAAAATAATTTATTGTAACACACACAAGAGATATAAAAAGTATCGGATTAATCTCCTGAGAATAAAAGTACATAAAACGAGGTCAACTTTTATCTCTGAAATGATGTTTAAAAAGCATTTTCTTTCACAGTTATTCCAACGGAGAACAAATGGTTTTGTTGGCTTTTACAGAGACTGGGAGTCGTATAAAAATGGTTTTGGGAATTTAAAAGAAGATTTCTGGTTGGGTAAGAGTTAAATAAACTAATGACAGTCTATTTGACAGAGAAAAAATATGACATATAAATTGTGATACAGTTAAAACAAATCTTAGTTAAACCATATCAAAGATTGTAGTCTCATATTTTAGAACACCGATTGACGTTTTATCAACATGTGACTCATCAGTGGCGCTAAGATTTAAAAAAAGTTAGCAAGCCAAATCAGAAACAACGACTGAAAAAAAAATTGAAAATCAAAAATGAACAAAACATTGCGCAAATTATGCATTTAGTCTGATAGAGGTAAAAATATTAGTGCTTCAACGTGTTATTATATTCAAAGCTTCTTACATTTCTAACAGTATCTTTTTTTTTATGATAGCGTATTGAAGATGTGTTTGTGGTTTATTCAAAAATTTAATCCGCCATTTTCTACATTAGAAAAGTACTGTACCAAGTCATGAATATGACAGTTATTATCTATCCGTTTGATGTGCTTGAGCTTTTGATTTTGCAATTTGATTAGGGATTTTCCTTTTAAATAATCCTCGGAGTTATTTTTGTGATTTTACTTTTCGCAATGTTGTTATTAATAGTTGATGAAATACGTGCATTTAAATAAAAAACAACGTTTAACTGACACATATGATTTTTTTTTATAATGGCAAATGTGACGGTAAATTGTGCAATTAAAAATTTTAGGGAATGAATATTTGAACAAACTGACAGAACAAGGATATTACAAATTGAGGATAGATATGTGGGACTTTGATAATAACCATCGATATGCCATCTACAATACATTTGTTGTTAAGAACGAGATGTCAGGGTACAAGCTGGAGGTAGCTGATTACACGGGAAATGCAGGTAATGTAATTCGTGCTAATTCAAATAGATTAATGGCTAGAGGCATAGGGGAGGGTTGAGATCTTAAAAAACCTGTCTGTTTAACCCCACCGCATGTTTGCCCTTGTCCAAAGTGAGGAGTCTCTGGTCTTTGTTAGTCTTGTATGCTTTTTAATTTAAGTTTCCCTGATATATTTGGGAATTTAGTATTACGTACATTATCACTGACCTAGTATGATACATTTTTGTTTAGGGGCCAGCTGAAGCACGTCTTCAGTGCGGGATTTTCTCGCTGCATTGAATACCCATTGGTGGCCGTCGGCTGTTATCTGCTCTTTGGTCGGGTTGTTGTCTCTTTGACACATTCCCCATTTCCATTCTCAATTTGAATAACTACATGTATAACAATGAAAATTTTATAAAATACAAATTATATCTGTATTAATAACACAAAACTTTAAGTTATTTGTTAGGTTTCCTCCTTTCAACTCCACACTAAGGCCAAATGAAATGAAAGAAAATAGGAAAACCAATCTGCAAATTTACAGATTTAAGACTGCAAAAAAACTATTTCTCGAAAGTTTAGACAAAGTTACATGAATGATCTTGAGTCGTGATGATGAAAGTTGTGATGTGTCGGTTTTTTTTCCACAACAAATTGCACTTCTGAGATGTGTCGATTCAGTCGTGTTTATCTTACAACCCTACTGGAGAAGTTTTCAGAATTCTAAATTTTAAATTGCCTCAGTGGCACTACACAGTAAATGAAGTGTGCGTGTACGTAGCATAGAAAGTGAGATACGTTAACCCAACAGAAGCAGTTTCAAAACTAGTAAGATAACGAAATAACCAGTTAACTCAGAAGTGGTTAAGTGGGGATATTTTTTCCCCTACAACTATGTCGATTCCGAACTTTAATAAAACTATCATAAATTGATGGTTAGATGACACGGGAAAAAAATCAGAATAATTAAAACCATACACCACCACCACCAAAGAAAAAACACTGATTTCTCAATTGTGTCAAGTTTAACGCGTATTAATTAAAAAAGACCAAGTAACAGAATGAGAATGGCCTTGAAGACCCTTCTTCGTTTGTTAAAGGGCACTAGCAAATTTTAATATTTTATTTATAACAAACTAAAACGTATATCCAAATTACAACAAATCTGAGGACATGAACTCGTTAGTACATATCAGTAGTTCGTGTGTATTTTAGTCTTGACGACATTTAATTAACTCTCGGATGACCTCGAATACAAACCCGATATAAACATGAATTTCAATAGATTGCGACGTCGTGGAATTATATTTTGATAGTTCTCTAAGACTTTGATTTCATGTTGTTGTTTGAAAAAATTAGTTAGTTAAAGTGTTTACCTGTGTAAGGATGATTTTTAATGGATCGAATCAGTCAATCAAATGGTTCACCCCTGTTTCACTTTCAAGGTCTTGTTACTGGCTGAACACGACTTATGCATGCGTAATCAATCTCTAGCTAATGAGTTAAATTGAATGTCAGATGAATACGGATAAGTTGAGGACGAATTATTCACTTGCAAAAGAATAGTTCATCAGCAGTAATTCATCAGCGATGTTTCTTTGCTTATTTTGACAAAATTGTAATACATTGGCTTCTAAAAACGACTTATTATTTCATTATTCCACTTTTGTTAATGATTGAACCAAACGAAATCATAGTCTATTTTATTTATATCTCGTAGCTAGTGCCTCTTTTAAATCTTCGGTATACACATTTTCTGTTCTAATGTTTACATATTGAAATCAAAAATAATAATTATAATAATATTAATAATTCAAGATCAAGATTTAAGGCTTATAAAAACGCATTTGTCTGATTGGCAATCATACCATATCTACTTATTTTTATATTTATGTATTAATATGTTAACTTTGATTTTATCTTTTTCAGGGAATTCATTAGGCGCTCATAATGGATACAGATTTTCGACAAGGGATAGAGATAATGATGTTTATCCCTATAACTGTTCTGATATGTTTAAAGGAGGATGGTGGTATAGTGGATGTTATGCGTCAAATTTAAACGGGAAGTACCTCAAGGGTACCAATAAAATTGGTGTCAACTGGACGCATTGGAAAGGATACACCTCATTGAAGGCGACACGTATGATGATTCGACGAGCTTAAAAAAATTAATTAAATAAAAATGAATACTTTAAATTCTTTTGTTCTCTTGAAAGATGGCTTAAATCGTGCGACAAAAATGCTAACTTTACACAGAGATTCTTCTGTTTTGTTCTGGTCCCTGACATGATTTCCGAAGTTCTTCAATATTTTTGAATTTAAACTTATATTATCGGCTTAAGATTTAAAAGGAATATGATTGTTGAAGTTTGCGAGGCCTAGATATATATGCCACTTTGAACTTTAGTAGCTGGTTAGTTACAGATCTCAGGTTTCGGTTGTAGCACGAATTGTTCAAAGATTTGGTAATACATATTTTCCAGATTTTCATTTGTTTCCGTGTTTTTCGTCATCTAAATTTGATTTTTGTTTCCCTTTTTGAGCAACTTTTCAGCTTGTTATTCCAAACTAGCTATAATTGTTAACCCTACAAAGCTTAATAATGGTTCATTCTCATACAGTCGTGCTACATTTTAACCAACTATTTACCAGCAAACACACATTGAGCACTATAATTATATACTACAGATTGAAATGAAATGATTTATTTGTGCTACATTCTCCTGAATTAACCATACATATTTATTTTCGAGGGGGGGATTTACACTATGTATTCATTCTAATGCCTGGAGATGTTAATTTCGAAATGCGCATTGGTTGACGTGTAAAATTTGTACCTTTTATTGGAACTGCACTGAAACATCTTCAAAAACAGAGAGCATGCTCATGTACATCGCTTACTTTAACATAGTAAAAAAAAGGATTTAATGAACAATTTTCGATCAACTTAAGGTAGCACAACACAAAGATTTTTTTACTTCCAATCACTAACCTTTGAAATGCTGTAACTTTCTTATGAATGCATAGAAAATAACAAAAGAGGTATATATAGATAGATAAAAGATAAATCTTTTAAATGAATGCAATATTTTTATTATGCAATCATTATGTAATCAATTATTATGTAATTAGTGGCAAAATGTGGGTAAGTTCACTTGAATGAATTTAGCTCTATCATCTTTTTAACTATACAGTAAATTTTAACGAAATCTTAATCAACATATCATGGGCTTCAAAAGGGTGTCTCAACACGTCCCTATGGTATTCCATTCTCTCATAAATCTCTAATTAGTGTAAACATCCTAACCACATAAAAGAAGATAATGTTTAATTAGGTGTAAAATTTGTTCTATACATTCTATCTGAAATTTGAGACACCCTTTTGTAGATAATGGCCATAAGAACAACATATAATAAAATCGACCCTCTAGGGATACATATGAAGAAGCTAATTTCATTTGAAAGTGAAAATTTGGTGAAAAATATTTTAGACACAGTTAATATTATAATTGGTTACATAATTGTTGCATAATACTAACATTGCATTAATTTGAAAGAGTAATCTGTTAGCTATCCAAAACTACCACTTTTATAAATTTTCAAGCATTATTATGAAAGTTACAGCATTTTAAAACTTGGGAATTGGAGTTATAAAATCTTTGTATTGTGCTACCTTAAAGGTGTAATACCACCAAATCATAGTACGTCACACTAAAAAAGGGTAGAAAAAATATTTTGTTGAATTTGACAGTGAAAAATTTCTGGGTCATAAACACATATTTTAGGTGTTTCAAATCACCATTTTTTTCATTTTTTTTCTCTGTAGAATATTTTGAGAACTTGAGGTTACACGATTACTTCAGCTTGTACAGAGGTAAAAAAGGGGAAAATTTGATTGGTAAATTAATTTCCACTGATGGTTATTTTCCTGTATGCAATGAAATGTTAGATAAAATTTTGTTTATAGTTCTGGACAGGCTAAATCTTTACTCATGTCAAGTTATCTTCATTTGAACCAAAGATAAATTCTGCACAATTTTTAAAAAAGTGTAAATTCAACAAAGACTTCGTCATTGGGAAACCAATGGTAGTATTACATGCACCGCTGAACTTGTCAATACTCTCATTTGTTGAAATTTCATGCTATTTAAGTGAAATAAAACAAAAAAATAAAATAAAATACTCTGAGTTAATTGAGTCTCAAAAACGCATTTTATGAGAAAATTGTCTTGAATTGGAACTTTTCCATGAATATTAGAAGACAGAACAAGCCATGATACTAAGCGTTTTGGGGAGCTTTTTCTTACTTTTCTCCTCATTTCTTATATTCTGATATAATAGGAAACTTTTTTCTAAGTAATATTTTATTAAATATAAAGTTATAAGTAAATACATTATTTTTGAAGCAGTAACAATAAATTATTCACTAAAAGAGAAGCTGTTTATGTCCCTCTTTGGAACATGGCATACATTCAAGTTTTACATCAGGACTTGTTGAAATTTGGATTTTTCGAAGAAATTTTGTTCGAATCTCTGTAGATGTTGTCTTATATATACTAAAATTTTCTCAAACTTTTGAACTAACTATGACAAAACTTCACAGTAATGCTTGAAATAACTAGTTTTACAAAGGAAAAAATCATATTCAGTTAATTAAACCAAAAACGTCTTCCTTATAAAGAAGTAAAACACACGCACACAATAATAGTATTTTGCCTGTCCTAAGTCTGGAACCGCGTTAGTGGTTGTGTTATGTCATATCTTAATGGATTTTTCTGTTAACTGGAGAAATAGACGTTCATAGGCGTCCTTTTATAGTTTCTTTTCAAATTATACACAGCTTTTGTAGATTCGGGACGATTAACTAAGATATTGTCATATTATTCATGTATCTTTATGGTTGATTTTTGTTGAAAATGGTATTTTGGATGTACAAAATGTAAGGAAACTCAATCTGTACCAGATTTTCGAAAGAGTTACAGACTCTGTTTTCTTGTATTATCAGCATCTCTGTATCAATCTGTATCATGGAATATAACGTTATTTTATTTTGCGGCATTTTGTCCAAGGTAATCTGATATTATTTCACATCTCACTCTATTTTTTAAAATTAATTTTGTATTTATGTTATATTAAAATTTTGATAGTAAAATTGTGAATTGCCAAAGACAAAATTTTAATATAACATTTACATTGTGTCATAAATCCTTTTATTTTTAGCTCAGTGATTACGTATGTTTACTTGTTTTTGCTAATGTATCTTTTGTTTGAGTTAAGCCATTTCAATTGCTATTTGATAGTGTGTCTTTCTATGTTGTGATGTTACACTATTGTTTAAGGTTAGGATGAAGGTTGGCGCCTATCAAATCGTTCAGTGATTTTCGTTTGTTGTTGTGGTTCATTAGTGTTTCTCTTTTTTTGTATAGTGTTGACTTGGATGGAGATTTGTCTCATTGGCACTCATACCACATCTTCGTAAATATACACACTAGTCATTTTGGGGCCGGTTAAAGGTTGCTTTACCTTTACAAATTGTGACTTAGGTAAAGATTTGTCTCGTTGGCACTCATGTCACATGTTCTTATATCTATTGTGATTCATGTGTATTTCATAGGCAAATGTTATATCATTTTGTACTAAAGTTGCTACTGAAATTATAATAATAATTGATGTTTTTTGGACATCCTTTTTCAATCTCCTTATTGTTTCTATTGAACAAAGGCAATTAACATTCACGCAAAACGAGATTGCTTTAGTTAAATATGTTAAACTTGTTATAAAGATTGCTTTATAGATAAACTATACAGGCTGTAGTGAAATTTGGATTTACAGAATATGGCCAAAGAGAGACATCTGTGCAATTTTAAAGTATTATTATTGATTAGGAATGATATCAGTTCATATTCAAAGAGAAAGCGACCTCAAATCGTCAACAGATAACCTGCATCTTGATGTTAAATCGATGCGAAAGTGTGTCCGTTTGGTGTGTGTGAAACGGTCCGTCCGGAAAGGGAGGGTACATCGGATGCCTTGTGTTTGAAGAATGTTTATATGGCAAATCATTGAGATGTATCTGCCGCATTGAAATTTCTAAACCATAATGATTCATATTTTATAGGTGTCACATCACCAACAAATCTTAAGGCATATGGTTCTTTTTAATCTCAACTTGATTAGTATCCTGAATTGTATATGTAACACCTTTCCACATGCCAATTTCAAGCAATGTTTAGAATCTTGGTGTGACCCATGCACGACATACTGTAATCAGCCTACAGAACTATACTTCAAATAGCACTCTGTGATCAGTGTCACATAAAGGCGTGAGTGTTAGTCCTACGTGTTGTACTTCAGATTATCCTAAGAGCAAACTAAGTACCACGTCTAAATTTCAACCGTAGTGCAAATTCATGCACAAGTAAAGTTGGGCTCAAATGGTCAAAGCATTTTTTCTCCTTCAACAAAAGTTTCTTTTATTTAAATTTGTTTGCTAGTAACAAAAATAGTATACTGTAAATTTAAACATTATTGCGTGTATTTATCATCGCGATTTTTGAAGACTGAACAAAAATGCAAGATAAATGATGGCGTTTTCGGGAAAAGCTTCATGCAGATATATGTGTCGGATACCAGAATATGAGTTCTTAATATGATGATAATCGCTCAGTTACATTATTCGCATTAATAAAAAACCTCGCAATAATTTCCAAATTGGAACATCTCTTTAAACAAAGATTGTATAAATTAATCTTTTGTAATCCATATATACAAAAATTCAAACGGTCATATAAGTAAATCTAAGCTTAAGCGTTTAAAGGAGATTTTTTAACTGACAAGTTAAAAAGAAATAAAAAAATAACCTAACAAGTACATTCTTACATAAATATTCTTGTTTTTTCTTCAACAAGAAATTATTACATATTATAATATTTAATTAATACATTTGGCAACAAAGGACTTGGCATACATATTTATCATTTTAATCAGCATCCATCATTTATTTTTCCATAGTGGTATCTGATGCATCATAATCTATGTGACACAAGAAGCGTCCAACTCCTGGCTAATACGTTACATTTTAACATCCATTGGTGTAACTATATGGTTTATTTTAGGCGTTGTGACCGTTTTGTCAAATTTGGACATTTCATCTTTTATAAGACATAAAATTTCAACATAAATCTTTTATGACCTAGCGTGAGTGGCAGAAATATTGCAGAACCATCTTCAGTCGTACGTTGTATTTAAAGTGTAGATATATAAGTATTGACGTATACAAACCATTACCATAATCGTACCATGCTATACATGTTGAGCTTTTAAAATATTCAAAAATATAATATTTTCTTCTTCAAATCTAAAAAAATAGAATAATAATGTTAACATGAAAACAAAAAGTTACACAACAAAAAGACATTTATTTTATGAGGTACTTGGTCGTGTATGATACAAAATATAACGTATTATCATTATATTTTTTAAATTAACCATATTTTCCCAATCATAATTGGTATGTTTTTAAAATGCAAAAATTTTGTTTATTGCTAAGCACGATGATTGACATTTGACTGAATTACAATTGCAGTCCAGGTTTGTTCAAAACAGGTTAAAGACACAAAAATATGCACAACTAATTTTGTATAAAAAAGCAAATATTTGCATAAATATACGAAAGAGTACGGCATTTTTCAAACGCAAGACTTTAATCAACGTCCTCATTTCTAGTGGAGGTGTCTCCGTATTTATTCGTCCCCCTCATCCCCTTTATCGTTGCGTCTGTACGGTATTGGTGGTGGATGTTTTTAACGGCATGGACTGGCTATACAGCCGTTGCAAGGTCGGTGTACGGTATTTGACAGTACTGTTATCCTTTTTTGCTTCGCATCACGGTGAAATAATAACTTATCTCATATAGATAATGGTTGGTTGCTTTATGATCTGGCTAAGATACAGTAACAGCTATTAGCTTAAATGAGACAAAGAATTACAGACTTTTTTTCGTCTTAGTATAACATCAAATGCCGGCAAATTAACTAAATGTTTCATGTGCATTTCAGTTCCGATCAACTGTCATTAATTCATGTTCGTTTTATTATGCATATATTGCACACTAAAATTCAGTATTGAAATATTAGTTATTTAAAATACGTGTTAATTTGCTTTGTTAATCTGCAATATGCACGATTTTTTTTGCTAAACAATGTTCCTGTACAAAGATTACAAAAATTCATTAGCTGTTACTTCTGTTAATCTATGTACTACACCTTAAGAGAGGCACACCTCCAGAGTCGTGTCTATCTGTAAATGTTTTCATTATCAACAAGTAAAGTGAATAAAGTTTAAAATAAAGATATAGCCAAACAGACAACAGCTCAAACTTGTATGCATTTTACTATAAGGCGCAAAAACAAAAACAATTTGCGAAAGCAAATTTACAGATCTAACATTGGTGGGTTGATGTTTAGACGAGTTGTATATACATAATGTACACAGCCATGTATCACCATCACTGCTGGTATTCCGATGGATAAATCTGTTGTAGAGTTGTCACTGGCTCAGACGTACTTATAAATATAATTATTTTCTGTGACTGTATCTTACATTAATTTGTAGGCTCCTTTACTATAGATAATTTAGTTGATCTGTAAAAATAACATCTCCATGCCTTATATATCATGTACTGTAGTACGACGCTAGATTAAAACTGACGTGAAAAGATAACACCCGGCCAGCGAAAGCTTCATTTTTATGAAGCCCAGGTGGTCGTGTGGTCTAGCGGGACGACTACAGTGCAGGCGATTTGGTGTTACAATATCTCAGTAGCATGGGTTCGAATCCCGAATTTAAGACAAGGTGATGTCGATCTCATTTTATTGATGATCTAAAAAGCAGACTTGGCATATATAATGTACTAATGTGTATATTCTGTTTAAACTATATGCATCCATTTCCGTTAAAGCGTAGTTTACATATTTTTAAAACGTAATATCTTCACAATTATTATTTTTTTACTTTTGTTAGGATTTCTGTCGTAAATTGAAAGAAAATGTTTTAAAGCAATATTTATTTATCTGACTTTTTTAATTATACTATTCATTTACAGAAAATTGAAAACTGATTCTTTTGCATGGTTTACGGTTGCAATTTAAAATTTGTATACTAAAATGTAATACAATAATAAGACAATACATGTACGTACGTAAATAGTTTTACAAAATGTTTGTAAAGCTATTTTTTACCTGGTCTATTAGAATATGTTATACTGACTATTCGGTAAGGTCTTTGCTCATTGTTGAAGGCCGTACGATGTTTAATGATGTTTCTGTCATTTGGTCTCTTTTGGAGAGTTGTCTGAATGGCAATCATACCACATATTTTTTTATTTTATACAAAACATATATTTGCATGTGTTATATTAAAGGAGTAATGAGGTCGAATCTTACTTAACGTTTAGGTTTTTGTGTCAACAGCACATTTTGAGTATCTGTTTTTTAAAAGAGGTATGCACTAACTTTAAGTTATAATTTTATGCTGAAAATAATCCATATTTATCAATTTTTATGATTTAGAAAAGGGCATTTTCGTTGTTTATATGTTCCAAATCATATGAGTATACTCATATAAGGTCCGACCGTACGCATACGGTCAGAACATATAAGTATACTCAAACGGTATAGGACGAAAGGGACAATGTATGTATTTGGACCATATGGGTTAAATAGACAAACATTTACCATTATCTTTTATTGAGTTTAAAAAAATATTATTACTACAATAATATGATTAAAATGAAATAGTAAACATTCAATCATTTGATATTAAATATTCATCTAATTGTCTATCATCGCAATCCTGTTGTGGCACTCTCACCCAGGGTGACACTTACTGCCACGAGGAACGTCTGAGGTTTAATATTAACATGTTTTGTTAGTGCATGTTCTTTTGCCAGCAAGAGAAAAGCTAGCTTGTTTAGCGACAGCCGATACATTGAATATCCTTCTGTTTTCCAATAAGCACTTTCAGTTCTAAATCCAGAAAAGCGCTTCAGACGCATGAACATAACATGCTTTTTTTAACAGCACTGGGACAATACCTTTTCTGTTAGTTTACTCGTTGAGAAGTTTGTCATTTCCTGGCTTTTAATGGCTAATCGCTATGCATTAGGGATTTTCAAGATGCTAACTTCTACATCTTGTCGTTTGGTATCTGGTGCAGAGTTGTCTCATTGACACTCAAGCCACGTAATCAATATTTTATACAGAGCATAAATGAAGCATGATCAATGACGTCAGGCATATTTTGAAATAATATTATAAGTTATATGGTTTGCTACTGACCCCATACGGATCCATAGAGGGTGAATAAAATGCATTGGGGACTCGGCCTCCGGCCTCACCCCCTATGGATTTTACTAACCCTCTATGGATCCGTAGGGGGTCAGTAGTTAACCGTATAACGAATTTATCGGACGCTGGACTTTTTCTGCGGCATTTTGTTGAAAAATAAACAACAACATTGATGGATGATGTCGCCATTAACGCGTCATGAACCCCATATGAAACTTACTAACCCCATACGGTCTCATAGGGGGTCACCACGTGACGATGTTTAACCAATCACAACGTGATAATTCATCTCAGTCGGAAACCAGGTTGAAATAGAACAAAAGAATCGAAGCTCTTTGTTAGAGAAGGCGATAAATGTTTACTGTATTGTTTACTATAGTGACCAAATTTTTAAAAGTTAATAGAAACAAACAAAATTGCAGTTTTCTTCTCAATTACGAGGTGTTTTATTTTAAAAACACCATTTGCATAAGTTTTCAATTTATTTAGTACATAGTTAAGCAGAACAATTAGATATCAAGTCGACGACATGGGTATCTTTCAAGTTGGATGAAGAAAATGCATAACCTCCGATTTTTATGAAAAAATTACCACGGACGGAAAACATATCAATCTAATAGTTCAGTAATTTTCGTGTCTGCCCTTCCATTATGTGACTGAAGAAAAAATTCCAAAAATGGGTAACAAAAAGAGAAAATCGAATGCACCTTTTTATGTTAGGGCGTGTTTGAGTGGAGTATTTTGTCTTGATATCGTACAAAGTAAGAATATTTCATACATCGTCTCGCTTCAGATTCTATCATTTTTATATATTAAAGCTACAGGTTGACTTTATAACACAAAAGAATCACAGTACTAAAAGATGAAATATATGGGTCAAGTGAAATACCTATCTAATGAGTCACAAAAACAGAGAAGGTGTGTTCGAATAGCTATTTTTTTACTGAAAGTACTTGACGACAGTCTTTCAAGTTGGATGATGAAAATGCATATCTTCGAAAAATTCTAATTTTTTGTGTGTGATTACTAGGGTTTATAGTCTTCATACACTAAAAAAATCTAGTCTGCCCTTCCACGAAATATTTAATTAGAATTTTTTTTAAATGTTTATGAATTTTCGAAAATTCCACCTGACAACCGATCAGACAATAGTTTTAAGTTGAATCAATGCAGACAAGATTATTAACTGATGCTCATTAGCTAGTTTTTACATTTGTCTTTTAAAATACAACTAACATATACTGATCGTAATGGTGCAATGTGGATAAATGTATCGGTTTCCAAGAGCAATATTGGTAGCGCGTCATCCCTACAATGGCATCCATTTCTACGATTGTGAAAATGAACTGGCGTAATGGGGAGATAATTTTGACGAAGTAGACTCCTGACTGATCTGTGGTCCGATAATCGTGTGTGTCGTTACCGCGTGCACAAAGTTGACGCTTTTTAAATAGTTTTATACAACCGTGTTTAAAATATTATTGAATAAGAATATCAAAAAGATTTTTTTTTATGATAAAATGATGAATGCATGACATTAAAATCCACTTTACTAGTAAGGTAAATCAAAATTTAATCTATAAAGCATGAAACAAACATATAGAAAACGGCAAAAATACGGTGTAACTTGTAACATTATATAAGCATAAATTAAAGTTTTTGACCTAAAACTTATACAAATTTAACATATTTTCCTGCATTTTCGTATAATAAACTGACTGTTCGGATTCGGACTCGGACATCACACTAAATTCATCGCAAAAAAAAATCAAAAAAGATCATGGTAGATAAGTCTGGAATGATCTTCGTTACATGTATGTGTAAGAAGTAGTAATTTGGAAGGACTAATAATCAAAATGGAAGAATCGGCAAGAAAAAATATGTAATTGCAATGCTTTTATTTTCAAAATAACTTGGTATTCAAAATGTGCATAATCAAAGGTTTAAAATAATCTGCAAAATATGAATGATTCGATAGTCTAGACTGAACAACTGATTTGTTTTTAATGTCCAGCTATTATGTTACAATCTAAAGAAATGACGTTACACCATGAGTTATCGTTCCTGACGTTATCGAATAACGTTCACACATATAAGCCAATGCAGCGGGTTTTGTGTGACATTTTTAACGGTAACTTTCCCTAGATGCAGAGTTCCGAGAGTTTTGATGCAATACGTAGCGGTTATTTGACAAATATTGTTTTATCGTTTTCCGGCAATCATTCTGCTCATTGTTAATCTTTAAAAAGTATTACTTTACTTTTTAAATATTCTGTTTCTTTGATATTTAAGCATCTGCACGCTTTATCTATATATGTTCTTATGCATAACAGACACAGTTTTATCACTTTATTTTTTTTTCTTGGTATAGATATAGGAAGATGTGGTGTGAGTGCCAATGAGACAACTCTCCATCCTAATAACAATTTATAAAAGTAAACCTTGGTTTATTTTTGCAATAAGTACTTATTCATGATTCACGCCGTATCCCCATGAAATTTTGTTTTGAAAGTAGAAATCTAATTTATAGAAGCTTAGGATGATGTGTGAGAAAAACAGGGAATTTTACAACTATTAATTCGTTTTAAAATGGTTATCAAAAACACCGCTCGGCACTTGATTCGGCAGAAACAAAATAACAAAATTCAGGTTCCGTTACAGTCTAAATAAAGCCAGCCCAGAGTATCCACTTGCGTCTGATTCCGTTATAATTTTTTTCTCGAAATTTACATGAAAACGGCTGACTTTTTATTATTCAAATGGCAAAAGACTGTAAAAAAGCTAGATCTCTTGAAATCATTTAGATTTTATATTCGTGTTAATTTACGCTTTCATGGGTATTCGGTGTTTTCTTGGTTTTGAGTTGGAAATAGTGTACATGTACAAGTTGGGAGACAAAACAACTGAAAGAAAATTAACAAAGTTACCTTTTAGGGCTCTGAGGGCCAAATTGCTCGCATAATAGGCGTCGGAAAAGGCCCGGAAATTTCTTTCTTAAAATTAGTTTTTAGAACAAGTATACAAGTATATATATACATGTATAGCGTCAGTTAAAATTTTCCCGACCATCATCGCGGATGCCCTGCCTCTATTGCAAAACCTACCTATTGTATTCATTGTTAACTTGTTCTCGTCCTGAACATGCATGAAATATTTTCCACTGGACGTTAACCAACCAATAATCAAAGCAATCAATCCTACAATTTACACCCGTCACTTTGAACTTTAGTTGTTAAAATTTAAATTATTGCCTCTAATTGATTTTTTTTTAAATTCGACAAAGTTTAAACGCAGACCGCGAGGAAGACCAAAATTGAACAGTTACGCAAAACTAAATATCTGCGTTACCGCTTGCTCATTTTTGAAGTGGGTTAACATGAGACTTTATTTGTAAAGGCACAAGTACAAATTATTTTTTTTTGTGTGCATGTACATGTTATTTGTACAAATGTTGGCTGATAGAATGATAAATGGAGATATGTGATATGCAATTTATAAGATAGCAACAGCTGGGCATTAATTAACAGACATCAACACCTTGAAGACATCAAGAAAATCGTGACTAATGCTAATTGGAATAGTATCTTTACACTTCTTATTTGTAGTTTTGGTAAACGTTGGAAAATTTTGAGTATGTGTAGTATAATTGTCACAGTAACATTTCCGTCTCTTGGTAAATATTAGTTTAAGTCTTAAAACTTTGCTCTTCTCTAGAAAATTCAAACCATTATGAAATATAAGGAGATGCGGTAAAATTTCCAATTAAACAATTTTCCACCAAAGACGAAATGACGGAAATGCTAGCCTTCTTACATTGCTACTACATTTCAGACCTCCAAATTACCATTCCATTATATGAACTGCATATTCAAAAATATGCATTGTCACCAAATTACTTATAGAGCACGTATCATCATATTGTTTTACATTTGTCCGTTCGACCGTTAATCCCGCACTTAGTATAATAATTCGGCTAATTATTTAGGACTACAGTAGTTTTGCTTCAGCTTTAAAACTATGTACCTGGTGCGCATATCTGGAGTTTCTTTTTTGTTTCATTACAGATTGCTGGATTAGGCATTTTGATAAAATACAAATGCAGACAGAGTACAGACTCCGGCTTACATCTGATACAGGTTGAATTTCAAGCTGGAACTTTTAAATTTCGCAGTTGTTTTACTTATATAAAGAATGCATATATGATCTCAAGATTTGTGATGTAAATAATTTTTCACAAATGACAGAATGTTGAAATTTGTGAAAATTGGCATACAGTTTGCTAACCCGAATAATTCAGTCCCTCCCCGTAATCGATCTCTCCTACTTACTTAATGTAGTAAGCGGAATATAACGACTGAATTATTCGGGTTAACAGTTTGCAAGGTTTGTCCGACTTGCTGAGCAAACAAGTAACACATTTACACCACGCAGAGTACACTATACTACATATATTGTATGTACCAAGTCAAGAATATGACAGCTGTTTATCATTCTTTTGATGTTTTTCAGCTTTTGATTTTGTCATTTGATAAGGGATTTTTTCGTTTTGAATTTTTCTTGGAGTTTTGTTAATTTATTTTTTTGGAATGTGTATTTTATCATGATCATTATTTTTCCTCATACTTTTCATAAATAACAGAATGTTTAATCTTTTTTGACTGGTGCATCAAATGTGTCTATTATAAACAACTGATTTCAAAATCGTATTGTATCGTCCCGAACATGCATGAACTATTTGCCACTGAACGTTAAACAACCATCAAACCGAGCAATTAAAAAACTGTTAAATGAATCATTTTTTTTAAATACTATATGTCTGCATCACGGGATGCAGTGATGATACCATCATTGTCTAATATGATGGAGTTAAAAATCAGTAATTCGGATGAATCTCACGTGAAATGTTTAATTGAATTTTCACGTAAACTTGATCTACAGGTTTTAATCAAATTTTAGAACAAAGATATTATTTAAATAATTTTATTTCAAATATTTACGTGAATTTAACGTGTACAAAATTCCGGTAATTTATACATGAACTATTATCATAAGATTCACATGGAACCTGTTCACGCAAGTTTCAAGTATATGCTCGTTTGATGTGAAAATCAGACGATATTGATATTAATTCATATGAGTGAAATTCCATGTGCAGGACGAAATAAAATTATATCTGATTCAGTAGAATTTTATATTGCATTACTAGCTGGAAACTTTACGACAGTCGACAGATCCCAACACATATTTTTTTCTCCATTTCTCTGAGAAGGAATAACGTTATGTTACCTTAACGCTATTTTCAGAACGGGGTCCACGACATAGCTAATCGCTAATCATTTTCATTTCACTGCTCTTAGCATATATTTATTCATATTTCCTGAATGTGCATTTGCTGCACTTTTTTGTTCGAAAGAAAAACGAAATGTGTTGAACGTAAATATTTAAAGTTATGTGATAAACTAAGTGTCCAGTGTTTTTGTTACGCGCTTGTTTTCTGGGGGGGGGGGGGGGGGGGGGGGGGGGGGATGCCGACGTTGTAAATGGATTTAGTGATTTGAAGACGTTACGTTTGTGGACTCAGCTTTGTGCACGCCGTCCGAGTACTTCGTGCTAGAACTGAAGTACTTGACCACGATATAGTACCGAAATAAAAGTACTATGTGTGTGTCTTACATGTTATAATATAATCAGAGTATTAGAAATAGTTTTCCTATATATTAACAGTATATGTAAACACGACAACAAAAAAAGTCCTTTGTATGTAGGTAGATGTGATCGATTCCATTCAATTGAAATGAACGTTGCTTTTTAAACATTACATACAGTAATGTAATACAATTAACGGTACCAATTTTGTTGCACCAGATGCGCATTTCGACAATAAATGTCTCTTCAGTGATGCTCGTGGCCAAAATATTTGAAATCCAAAGCTTATATAAAAGATGAAGAGCTTTAATCCAAAAGGTCCAAAAAGTATAGCCAAATCCGTGAAAGGAATCAGAGCTTTGCATGAGGGAGATACATTCCTTAATTTACAATAATTTCCATCATTTTGTAACAGCAACTTTTAATAACACAAAAAATCCGTATTTTCATGCCAGCACCAAAGTACTGGCTACTGGGCTGGTGATACCCTCGGGGACTAATAGTCCATAAAATTCTATCTGAAATCGATACAAATCTTCCGGACGTTATATAAAGATAGGTATATAAGGAAACTCAGAATGACTTTCAATCAGTTTCATTGCTAATAGATTTTTAAACATATTTGTTACGAATACGTCTGGTTTTGCATATGTAATAACCTCAAAATTGCCCGGGGCAAAAAAGAGCATATTGATATTGTGCCCTGATTCTATATGACGTGACGTCACTGCGTCCTTAATAACGACACGTTTGTGATAAAATGTTTAAGGTTTTACCTTTTATCTTTCATTAAATTGTTATAATTGACCTTTTTTTTTCTCTTTTCTGCAGAAATTAAATATGTGATAAAAAGATTATAACATAAAATTGAGAATGGAAATGGGGAATGTGTCAAAGAGACAACAACCCGACCAAATAAAAAACAACAGCAGAGGGTCACCAACAGATCTTCAATGTAGCGAGAAATTCCCCGACCATATCAACCCTCGTCTAAAGCCTCGAGGCCGCATGGGATTCTCGGGATGATACCAGGGCCAATATGGAAAAGGGCATGTTATAATCTATACGTACATATGAATAAATAACAGATGTTAAAAACTGTATGTTGAACTTTAATAGTTGCTCTCGTGAACTTTGATATGAAAATTACAATTAAATAATCTAATATCAAGTATATTTTAACGTTCATTGAAAAAGAAGGAAAAAATTTAGATTGAAAAAATTGTAAATTTGTCAACTTAGGCCAATTTTCGATTATTATACTTTTTTTAATGCAAGGCAGAGTATAAATTTCTACGTGTATTTTTTCTGAAACATTATGATAATACCACTCGACCAGTCAACTCAATGAGGTTCTCATATAACCTCCTCGGTCAACTTAATTGAAAAAAAATTTGTATTTATGGTATATTTTTAGTTTTTATGTACTACTAAACTATCAGTTTATTTGCATAGCACGTACAGACACAATATGGAGATGTTCAAGGAACTGTACCATTCCTCTGTAATTATTGGTTCAGCCTAGCAGCCACTCCACTATCAACTAGTTTTCAGAAATGTATATAAACCCATAAGTAGAAAAAAAAAAATACCGAACTCCATGGAAATCTAATTTGAAAGTCCTTTATCAAATGACAAAATCAAAAGCTCAAACATATCAAACGAATGAAAAACAACTGTCATAGTCCTGCCATGGTACAGACATTTTCCTTATGTAGAAATGGTGGGCTAAACCTGGTTTAATAGAGCTAAACATCTCACTTGGAAAATGTGCTTCTTTCCACATTTTAACCTAACATTAAAAGGTTAACCATAGTCTTGAATGAAAAAAAAAAACATCGATCATTTAAAAATATTTAAGAGTGCAAACTCGAACATTTTAGATACTTGATGGAAAAGGAAAAAATGACAAAATTGTAATATAGAGTGGCACGATTCATTAAGGAAATGACGTCACATGTATTGTGGCGAGGGATAAAAATGTGCTAGTATCATGTTAGGAAGTTATATTGGTTGGAAAGAAGGAAACACAGCTAAAATATTATATTTAAACGAAATACAGATTTTGTATAACATGTTTAAAACTTAATGTTGTTGGGTGTTATTGTGTTTTGTCTGAGTCAGAATTTCTTACTCATTAAATTCGGGATCAGAATATATTTTCAGGAAGAAAAAAAAACACACCCTTTTGAAGTTAAGTGGTTGTTCCCTTGAATAGAATATGTGAAAATCTTTCTATGACCTTGCTTAATTAATTTAAGATTACAGGTAAACTTTCATAGGTGAAAAGAAGAAATAAATCCTTTACTAAATTTTTCCATAGATATGAAGATTTGGTTTTGAAGTTTGGTTGTACCTGTAGAAAACTTATTTCAAACGGGATAGCACATCCTCATTTTTACGGAAATGTTGTTAACCGTGCCCGGAAATTTAGAAATGATCCATGTAAACTTGTCGCTCCTTTAAATAAACTTATTCTAAAAGGTTACCTATTTAACACTGTAATAGGATCATTGAATATTGTTTTTATTGGTATAAATATTGATTTTGTTATCAGTAAATTAAAAGCCAACTAAATATTACTAGTATGTTATATGCATATACATATTCATGGATCTACAATCTGTCGATACCTGTAACTTGGCATTGCACAATGTCATGTTTTTCTCTGGCTGTTTATGACGTTTTTACACTTAATCCATTGGATGTTGGATGTGTACGGATTGATAGTTTAGTCTTAGATGCATGATTTTTTTATTAGTTGTTAGTGGCTTTGAACTAGCTGTCAGATAACTGCGATTACTCTCATATCTGTTCATTGTGTCTTTTTGTGTCGGGATGTATAACTACCGGGCCACGTCCACTTGTATTTGTGTCCATCTAATGAGTTAAGCCTTTTTCAACTGATTTTTATAGTTCGTTCTTATGTTGAACTGTTATACCACTGTCCCAGGTTAGGAGGACGGTTGGGATCCCGCGTACATGTTTAACCCCGCCACATTATTTATGTATGTGCCTGTCCCAAGTCATAAATAAGGCCGTGTTTTCTAGTTTGAATTGTTTTACATTGTCTTGTCGGGGCCTTTTATAGCTGACTGTGCGGTGTGGGCTTTGCTCATTGTTGAAGGCCGTACGGTTACCTATGGTTGTTAATGTCTGTGTCATTTTGGTCTTTTGTGGATAGTTGTCTCATTGGCAATCATACCACATCTTCTTTTTTATATCATGTTTATCGTAGTTAAAAGCGCAAATGTCCGGTATTACAAATTCAGGTGTATCATAGTTTAAAGCGCAAATGTTTGTTATGTTTAGAGCACAAATGTCCTTGCGTCTTGCATGTAAAAGAGAACTAAAGGCCTGCGTCTTATTCAGACAAAATCTAATTGGTCACTTATTACATGTATCCCATTTTGTTTATAAAGACTACGAAAGAGCTGATGGATTGATTGGTTGGTTGTCGATTGCTTAATGTTAACTGCTAAATTGTCGAGAAAATTCAGGAAAGTCGCGAACAATATTAATAAAAAAAAATCAGTTCTAAAAAGTGGGTTTGAATAATTGGCCTGATTTTGAACTGCTACAATAGGGGGGGGGGTCTTGGATATTGGCAATATTTATTCATCTTTCAAGAAAGCCAAATACAATTTCTAATTTTAGAGATGTATTGCAGCGATTATCTTACCTGCAATGGGGATATCACTTTTAAAACATGGAATCAACGTCCCAATTTCAACCAGACGTAGGTGCGAACTAATGCACAGTTCCCCTCTCAAAAAATAAATCGACCATAACAACACCTTATTTGTGCATGATGAAGTCCAGGTAACCATATTTCTATATCGCTTGGGTTACCAAAAACCTGCCATCAGGACATCAATACTTCAAATAAACAATACTAGTATATAAATCTAAAGTTAAGTGTATGTTCACCTGTGTTAATATGTCTTTTGCTTGAGTTAAGCTATTTCAATTGATAGTTAATAGTGTGTCTTTTATATGTTGTGATGTTACACTATAATTGTTTCAGGTACAATGTAAGGGTGAAAGTTGGTACCTATTTAAAGGTTTAAACTCACTGCAATTATTATCAGTGCTCTTGGTTGTTGATGTGGTTTATAAGTGTTTCTCGTTACTCGTTTTTATATAAGTTTGACTGTTGGTTTTCCCGTTTGAATGGTTTTACAGTTGCCATTTGGGGGCTCTTTAAGGAAGCTGGCTTGTCATGTTTTAGATTTTTTGTCAGATTTTCGGAATCCTCTGGTTTTATCCATTTGATTGCCTTGAAAAAATTTGCCCGGTGACCCCTATTTTTCTTTTTGTAAATCTTTTACATGTATAATGATGAGCAATCTGTAAAAGTCTTATAAAATTTTAATTACTTTTTAACAGTTTTTGAGAACTTCAACTTGTCAATGATAAAGCTATGAAAAGTCAAGAGAGAATATTTTCCCGCCAAAATTTCAATGGCTAATATCTCGAAAACAAGCACGGTGACCTATATATTTTTTTGCTTTTTGGATTCCTTTATTAATCCCCTATCTATATAAACTAGTGTTTTGAAAAGTTAATTACTTTGAAACTGAGAAGCGAACTCCCTTAAAGCTTGCTGTTCGGTGTGAGCCAAGGCTCCGTGTAAAAGACCATACTTTGACCTATAATGGTTTACTTTTACAATTAGTTTCTCTTTGGAAGGACATCCTGATACAAAGTCAAATAAGAGCAACGTAAGGAAGTCAAATCAAGCTTTCGATCGGTACAATTTTTTTGTGAAAATAAGCTGCTTTATATCTGTGTGACAATAGTTATACTTTATAATAATTTTTCAGGAAAGAGAATGCCGACAATATGTTTTGGGGTCAACAATTAATCTAGTACAATTTAACATTATATAGCTTTCAAATATAATTAAAAACAAGAAAAAACAAAGTACACGGATGCCCCACTCGCAAATCATTTTCTATTTTCAGTGGACCATGAAATCGTGGATAAACTCAAAAAATTTGGCATTAAAATTAGAAAGATCATATCATAGGGAACACGTGTACTAAGATTCAAGTTGATTGGACTTCATCAAAAACTACCTTGACCAAACACTTAAACTGAAGCGGGACAGACGGACGGAAACACAAACGAACGGACGAACAGAAAGAATTGACACACACACCAGAAAACATAATGCCCCTCTACTATCGTAGGTGAGGCAACAACAGTACGAATATTACATCATTTCTATGTTTTCCTTTCGTGGCATCTGCAGCTAACATTTTCAATAACCTTGATCTATTTCAAAAATAGATTTTCTTAAAATTATTGATGTTGATGAATTCGAAAGCGAGGCATGTTTTCATATACACCATGCTTAATGTAATAAGAAAAAAACATTAAACGTAATTTAAATCAAACTCATTTTTTTTCAAATTCAAGCATTTATTGCCATATAAACTTTAAACATTAAGTTTGTGACATACATGATAAGTAAACAACATAACTATAATTCAATTGTACTTTATTCAAATAAGCTTAATGTTGTTACCGTATACATTCCATAGTTTGTTGTTTATCAAAAATACATTGAGTATAACAGATATGAAAACAGTTTGTATCTTGGAGCAATTATACGAGTGGTGGTTTAAAGCTCATTAGATTTAAATTAATAGCCTTTAGCAGTCTCAAAGTGCATACAAATTACTTAGAACAAACAACACACGTAAGTTCGGCATTATCGATATAATTGGGACATGATAGTGTTCCACATTTTCCTTCTACTGGATACACGAATGCATTATCGGAACTACTATCAGTTGAGAGGGGTGCGTCTTTGTCCAGACACGCGTATCCCTTTGAAGTCGCAGTTACTCCTGCAGCTATTTCAGACATTAGGTAACCAGTATATACAACTGTCCAACCCGTTGGGCACGTGTTTGTTGCTGCTTGCATGAAAACCGCGGGATTTGCTAAAATCTGGCAAACGGCGCAGTCAACAACATAACCAGTTTTCATAGTATCAAAAGGAGACGTCGCATCACTAGTGTCCAGCCCAAGCTGAATTCCGTAAAGTTGCCCCCTTTCTGATTCGGCGGAACCCGATTCATCACCTGTGTAAGACGGTATGGTTGGCATACAAAGGTAGTCACTACCAGATCCTGCTGTACCTTGAGGTCCACCAGCCATAATGCCTTTCAATTAAAAAATGTCATTCTGGTAAACATATATTTATCATCTATTCGTTTTCTTTAGTTTATGAAATTGTAAAACTAAGTTATGATTTAAAAGGTCGATTGGAGTAGTCTTTTGTTTAAACTTGTAAACTTTTTTTAACTTAATTTGACGTCTAATGTTCAGTGTAACGGAGTATAGAACGTTTGACATGAAAATAACATAAAGAAAAATCTTGACTAAAACAAATATCATTTAATAAAATCATGGGTCTTTCTTTAATTCTTGAGTAAATATTTGAGCAGCTCAAGATATCATAATACTAGTTGTGACATTATAGATTTCATTTCCCTTGTCATAGGGAGATATGAAGGTGTGCCTTTCGAGGGTATCCACAAGAGTTCAAAAGAAGTGGATGTTTGAAATTATAGGCATCCGTACGACCTTCAACCATGCATGAGAAAAAACAATAGAGTATACTAGTAGTTGGCTATAAAAGTCCCCGATATTAAATATCCGAAACAATAAAAACAAGAAAACCAAGGGCCGACTTCATAACAAAAACAATTTCCGAAAACCAAATATGACTGACATATTCAAGCGACAACTACTGGACTACAGGCTCATGGTTTGTGACAAGCACAAAAATATGCGACAGAGTGAATCGATAGTCGCGATGTTTAGAGGTGTCTTCGATGTCACGTGACAGAGTGAATCAATAGTCGCGATGTTTAAAGGTGTCTTCGATGTCATGTGACAGAGTGAATCGATAGTCGCGATGTTTAGAGGTGTCTTCGATGTCACGTGACAGATTGAATCGATAGTCGCGATGTTTAGAGGTGTCTTCGATGTCACGTGACAGAGTGAATCGATAGTCGCGATGTTTAGAGGTGTCTTCGATGTCACGTGAAAGAGTGAATCGATAGTCGCGATGTTTATAGGTGTCTTCGATGTCACGTATGGTATAACTATAAGCTATTAAACATAATATATAGTGGAATAATACTTTTTCGAACAGGTGCAAGTGACAAGTTAAAGTTAGTTTTTACTATGAATATCTTTAAACCAACTCATTTTTTTTTTACATTTGTAGTTTAACATCTTATATTGCGAATTGAGTTTAAGACAAAAAAATGTATAATATACTTTATCGCTATTTTGTGCATTTTTCCTTTGATCTATTTTTGTGATAATTTTCATATCATGCTGTTCGCTTGAGATGGAAAATTATCGATAGAAACTAAGCATGCACGTGGCGTTGCTATCGAAACTGACATGAAATTGACAACGTCGTCATAGGTAAAATAGCGATAAAAAGATTATCATTGTTCATCTCAACTCGATTGCCTTTCTCGCTTTCGCCGTCCCGGTTGAGATGATCACTGATAATCAATAAATATATTCTATAGAATACTTTACCTGAGTATAATAATTGAGCGGTTGATCCACACGTTGTACTTCCCCAATGTGTATACACTTGTCCTGTTACTGTAAATAAAATATGCGTTTATAAATGAGGGACAGCATTTTCTAGACACAAAACACAAAGAGGGAAGCATTGCATAGATATGATTAATTGTACTGTAAGTAATAGATAAAGAGATGTGGTATGAATACCAATCACGGGGGGGGGGGGGGGGGGGGGGGAGTTCTCAACATGGGATTTTGGGTACAGGTGTGCAACTGGGATTTAAAAAAAAAAACCCATTCATATATTGAATAATTGTGAAATCCCTACCTATACATATATTTCACAGCGAAATCATAACCCATTCATATATTTATCAGCTCAAATAGTACCTATATGCATATACTGATATATCACAATCGGTCAATTACTACCTATTGATATATTTCCTCGGTAAAATTGCACCCCATTGATATATTTGACGGATCAAAAAAGGGACCCATTCCAGCGGCACATATGTATATACCTTTATATAGGAAGAGACCCCCCGTGATACCAATGTGACAAATATAAAGGATTAGGTTCGATGAGGCCTTTAGGTGGTCCCTATTTCTACTTCTACTTCTAGATCTCAACATAAACCTGAACCAAATACGACTGTACTTGAAAATGATACAGGATTAATATGAAAACACGCATTTGATACCACTACAGACAGTATCAAAGCGCATACAAGTACTTGGTATGAAATATTAGTATTTGTTATAAATGTATGTATAAGCATTCTTACTAGACGTCACACATGTAGCTTTCGTGATGATTTCCCATGAAAATTCAATAAAAACATATAAATTTCCATTATTTGTTTTGGACTAGGAACACGGACTGCATGCGTCGACAAAACAAACGTCTGTTAACATTATGCTGCACGGTTATATAATTTTACATATCTAGCTTTAATAAAAAGTGTGTTGAAGTTAGCGCTCTATATTTCCTAGACAAAAATTTGATAGAAATCCAGTCAATTTTGTGAAATTTCAACCAAAATCTCTTCTTATGGCCTATTTGGGTTGTAAATCTTAAAGCTTTATAAGAAAAACTGTACAAAATAAGATTTATTTCACTTACGTCAACTTTGATAATTTTCTTTTTAATGTGAAACAACGGACATACTATTTCAGGACCACATATGACATTTACGGAACTTGCTCCTTTCAATTACATACCATGCAACATTTTATATGGACAAGGATTTTCGAAACTAAAGGACACCACAAGAAAAATAATAATTGAAAAAAAAAATGATATAAAACACAGAATTAATGATGATCATAGATATATATTCATATCATTTTTATATGATTTGCACATTAGAGAATACGTTGATATGATTGGTTGACAGGACTTCCGGTAGTTGTTCTTGACTTGTTTATTTTTCGATAGACAACGTTGACCGAACTTCTTTTACTAAAAGTTTTAGTAACCAATGTAAACAAGATGGCGACGATAATAACATGTTTTTTGCGGTAATAAGAAAATATATTGATGCGCCAGGCCAATTTAATGTCACAAACATACAATTCACGTGTGATAAAGGTTACAAAGGTGGAAAATAAATTTCTTATCCTCTATTTTAAAGAATTAAAAGTATTAAACGCCTTTTTAAAAGTGATTTATTGGTGTATAAATTGGACCAAGTTTCTCACAAACATATCATAAAATTCCTTCCGACAAATTTGTATAGGCACTACCTGAATAAAAACTACAGAGTTCCAAATATCTGACAAAAAGTCTAAAACATGAGTAGCGAATATCCTTAATTTAAATTTTCAGAATCTAAGGCATTCTGACGGGTAAAAAAAATCAACTTTTGTCACGCGAAAAAATCTACATCGGATCGTATATAGCTACTTTTTATATAAAACAAAAACATTGGAGATAATTTTATTTTATATTATGTTACCCAACACTTTAACTAAAGTAGATGTTGTTCGTTCAATTTTCATGAAAATTTTGTAAAAATATTTACCTTGATCCGTTGACAAATATGTATAAACTTCAAGAAATTTAAAACACACAATTAACAGGAATAATTTCGTTTGATATATAGCAAATTGACAAACACTTATTTCGAACATTGAGAAGCTTGATTTGTTTTACTAATAGCGTGTGATTATAAACGTCCAGCTTATTTTTAAAGAATTAAGTCCCTTGAGCGTTCTGAGCCAAAATGGATCAGGAAAAGTATTTTCTCGCTCATCTATTTCTGTTCTACTTGTAGAGCTACACACGACTATGTATTACCTTGTGTACAGCTGTAAGCAACTGATAAACTCTCACTGCCAGTCGGGCTACAAGTGGAACCTGGAAACGTAGCCGAGTCTACACTTATCAAACAAGTTACTTTATTGTTACAGCTAGACTGGACAATAGAAAATGCATTTACGTCATAACAATTATTCGCGGTATCGCCATAAACGGCCTTTGTTATTGTTATGTATTGCCCGGCATCACATAATAGCTCTGCCGCATCTGCATTTGGCGTTGTTGTAGTTTCAGTAGCTGAAATGAAATGGAAAATGATTGAAAAATAACACTTTAACGAACTATGTATAAGATTGGTTATGTTTGCATCCTTTCGAGATAATTGTAATCAATGGATTTTTCACATGAAAATCATGGGAAGGAATTGGTGTTCATAAAAAAAATTAGTTTTAATCAAAAGATATATGTCATTAAAAGATTTGAAAAACTTAAGCAATACACACACTACACATAAATTTGCTCTCTCTGCCAATTATATTATGCATAATCATTGTCGGGAAAAGAACTCATACAAATATATTTATATGGGTCATTTACGGCATTGACAAATTATACTATTGAAGATATGAGAAGGACATTACATCTTTTAAAGTCTATTTGCAAATTCCTTCGGACCAAAAGAGTCAACAGATTCGAATAAGGGACTCGATCATTAATTTGATAATTACAGACGACAAACTCAAATTGGATAAGTTTAATAAATTATTCTTATTAAGAGATATATGTACAAGTATCACGGCTTATCCTTTAATTTGATGGTTAAACTTATCAGGGATATGAGCCTACATGTACAAAATGTATGTATTCTGTGAACAAAAACAAAGATAAAAAAGTAATTAATGTTAGAGCTAATTTCCTAATGTTTGTAGAGTACAACTTTGGTTGGCTTGCTTTTATGTTATATTTAAATTTGATTGGATGTTATCTCAATTACAATTTTGTGTCTCTGTTGTGTCGTAGTTCTCTTATATATGATAAGTTTCCCTCAGTTTTAATTTGTAACCCGGATTTGTTTTTTCTCTATCGATTTATGAATTTTGAACAGCGGTATACTACTGTTGCCTTTATTTGTAATATACAAACAAATCAAGCAAGCTAACCAAAGTCTTGATCTACATGCATTAGCTCTAACATCCCATTGCTATATGGACTAATGGCACACGTCTTGTGATTGACTGAAAGTTTTTTCGTCTATCAGCTCAAAGACATAATTTTGTTATGTGAATCAAATTACAAGGAAATACTACCATACTATTTTTTTTCCGGTCTATTCGAAAAAAACCTCAAACATGTGGTGCACACTTTTAAATAATCGGGTTATTCAGTGTTTACCACAATTTTAATGTTATTTCTTCAAAGACAGAAAAAAAACCATTACAGCTATTCCTCAAATACTTTTCTTAAATATCTTTACTATTTCACATACACACATGATTGTAAAATACATTAGTCCTATTAACTTGAGGGTATTTTGCTTATTAAGGGGACAATCTATTGGAATCATTATCTGCCATTGCTAATTACAAATTTATTATAGTACGCTCGTTTGTTAGGTCAAAAACAAATTATGTCACAAGTGTGGTCATTTCTATTTACAAGGGGTCTAAAATAATATTGATCGATTTGATTACCCTGAACAGAGCATGACATTCTCCAAACACTAGCTTTTAACATAAATCTAAACCATCATATCGGTAGTTGTTATTTTTAGAAAAATATGGAATTGAGAATTATTTGATATGACACGTGCATTTCTCAGACCTATAGACATTTCTTAAAGAATACACTTACCACTAACACAGTCATACTTGACTTTCAGTTTTTCATCAACGTTAGCTGCACATGTGCTCACAAAAGTTGATTTTGCAACTGGTAGATCATAACTTGTTTTTCCGTTTGCAAGTCCTTGCACAACCACAACTGCAGTGGAATCACCACAAGAGCCCTTTTCATAGGTTGCCTCCGTGACACTGACAACTTGTCCATCACTACATCTGAAATATGCAACTTTTCCATTCTTTACCTTCAGTGTTATTGCATCTGAAAACAAATTTTACCTTTAAGTAATTGTATTCAATCTAATAAATGGGAAATGCAACATTAGAACATATTTGTGTCATATTTAATTAGGGTCCCTTTAAACCACGAATTTACCTCGACAATAATAAGGCAACGACCATTCACGACCATTCATTTTTTGTCGGAGGAAAGGGGGATCAGGAACGAGACTATGTTTTGAAACTCATAATCTTGTTCCCTAATTCTTGAACAAAATGAGAATCAAACAATGTATTTATATATATATATAAAAGTGATGAAAGGCCGGTGCCTTACTAAGTTAGTCGAAACGTTCAGCCATAATCTTAAGTAGCATAAATAAAAAATGTAGATGGTTGAGCGGAAATACAAAGTAGATATAGAAGCCGCAATGAAACAGTAGATGTAGGAGCAGAAATGCATAAAAGATAGTGGAGCGGGAATATATAGTAGATGAAGGAGCGGGAATATAAAGTAGATGTAGGAGCGGGAATATAAAGAAGAATGGTGGAGCAGGAATACAAAGTATACATATGGTTGATCGGGAATAGAAAGTATATGGATGAGCGAATATACAAAGAAAATGTTAGAGCAGGAGTACAAGATAAACGAAGGAGCGGTAATACAAAGTAGATATAGAAGCCGCAATAAAACAGTAGATGTAGGAGCAGAAATGCATCAAATAAAGTGGAGCGGGAATACATAGTAGATGAGGGAGCGGGTATACAAAGTAGATGTATAGGAGCAGAAATATAAAAAAGATGGTGGAGCGGGAATACAAAGTATATGGTTGATCTGGAATAGAAAGTATTTAGATGAGCGGGAATAGAAAGTATATGGATGAGCAGAAATATAAAGAAGATGGTGGAGCGGGAATACTAAGTATATGGGGATCGGGAATAGAAAGTTGGTGGATGAGCGGGCATATTAAAGATTAATTAGATGTAGACATGGGAACAACAAATAAAATGAAGGAGCAGTAATAAAAACGTAGATGTAGGTTCAATGCTTTCTCCGGCGTTTCCTTGTTTTTTGGGTTGCTGTTTAAATAACATAAAGCATGATTCTCAGATTGTACATTTATATTTTACTAAATACTAAATCGTTGTGGAGATATATAAATATTCATGTACTTACATACAGAAAACGCTTGTAGAAAAACTGCTGTTACAAGAATCTCTCTCCACATCTTTCTACTTTAAAAAACAAACAATTATTAATAGATGTAGGAAGATGTGGTATGAGTGCCAATAAGACAACTCTCCATCCAAGAAACAATTTATAAAAGTAAACCATTATAGGTCAAGGTACAGCCTTCAACACGGAGCCTTAGCTCACACCGAACAGCAAGCTATAAAGGGCCCAAAAATTACAAGTGTAAAACCATTCAAACGGGAAAACCAACGATCTAATCTATAATATCAAGTATGAGTAGGTCATTTTCCAAGCCCGATGTTTTAAGTCATAATTGAATGCAAGATAATCTCTCTTTCCTAATGGAACAACCCCGATTTTTTTCAATAAAGTTGAATTTATTCGCTGCATGAAAATAGCAATCGATTTACCGTTATCGATACGAAATTCCAGATCTTAGTTTCCTTAATCGATTTCCTTAATTGTAGGATAATTCCATGCTACTAACAAAGAACCAATTGTTTCTTAAAGACTTGATGTCGAATGTTTTACCGTTGAAGTATTATATTGATCTAGTCATTCCAATTATATTTTTCTTACAGTTAATATACATTCGACATATGAACTGTTGTTTGAAGCATAGAACGTTTAATTGAAATTTTTCCGTGTACTATGCATTTACCTTAGAATTCACTTATGAAAATGTTGCTAATTTGAAATTCACCAGCGAAAAATTTGGAGAATAAAAAAGACTCAGTCTGGCTAATCTCCAATGTATTTTTTTCCCAATCTGTCAAACTCTTGTGAGATTTGAATATCAAACGAATTTAAATAAATATTAAAACCCATGAATTAAAAAAAAATAATATACAATTTTATAATAACCTTGCTATGCACAACAGTTTTCGTTTCTTTTATAAAAATATGTTTTTTCTATCTAGAGTACGAAGTAAACAATTAACCAGCAATCTTAAAAGATACCGACACTGACGGAGGCTTTTTGCTTTGTCGAAATACTTTTACTGTTCACACGTTTATCTGTTTTGTTTAAAATTTGGAAATAAATAAACTCATCGTAGATACTAGGAATAAAAATTTATTATATTTACTCCAGCCGTGCGTTTCGTCTACTTAAGACTCATCAGTGACGCTCGAATAAAAAAATTAAAAAGGTTAAATAAAGGACGAAGTTGAAGAGTATTGAGCATGTTGAGGACCAAAAATTCCTAAAAATTTTGCCAAATACAGCTATTACCGAGATAAAATTGAACATAATGAATATATTTGTATCTAACTGACATTACTTATCTTGAGCTCCGACTTTATAAAGGGGAAATACATTCTATTTTAGTCTTTTATTATAAATATAAATGTTCTAATGTTTTTTAGATACAGTCTACCCGAATTGTAGTTTTCATCCACCTACTGTATAAGCATTGGTAACATGGTCATTATTAGAATTTGACATGCTGTTGTCAGAAATTCTAGATATTACAGATACGAATTTATTGGGAATTGATTCTGACTAAATTCTAAATCGGAATTTCGTTAATGATATCTAAACAAAAAGTTAAATACTAATTTCGAACTCACCACTGCATCTTCCGAGATAGAAAACAAAACACCAAAATATCCCAGAACTATATACACACAGATTGTTTTTACAAGCAATAGCAATTTGCTCTAAGGAGCATGCATGCATGTTAAATATACCTTATGAATATGTATGAGGATACTTTTTATGAATTATATATATGAATAAAATACACTTTCTCAGAGCTGTCATTGAACAATATATTTAGACATCAAAAATAAAACTGATATTTATAATTTTCATATATGTATCCTTTTGTAAATTACATAAGCGGGTTGTTATAAACTTAAAAATCCTTATCTGTCGGATATATTAAGCCATTGACAACAGGATATGTAGGATAATTTTCAAATGGCAGACCGTAAAAGGATCTCTTTTTAATGCTTAGACTACGTGTATTTAGTTATCAACATTTTGAGTTTGTGATATTGGTGAATGGAGTTGTATTGTTAACAAATTTAGTTTAAAGTATATATCTCTGATTTCGTTATGATCTTATGTGAATTTTAATCGCTTGTCAAGAAAATGAATGAAACATTCCCCACTGCATCTGAAGTCAGCAAATTTACCCACGATCAATTTATCGACTCTGTGGGCAAAATTCTCATCATCCTTCGTCCTTCATTTCTGTATTTACTAGTCGTGTTGTTAAAAACGACATGACAATAAATAAATTTGAAGTAGCATTTCATTAAAAACGAGAACAAGCGGTCGGTATAGAGATAGTCTAAGTTGGAACATTTTCACGGGGTTTGTATGACACAATTTCATGGCATCTCTTGTTTAAAATCTTCCTTGTAAGCATCAACTTTGTACGCAATTCCTGCAAGAGTTTTTACTTTAAAAAAGAAAGTTCAATAAAAAAAAAATCAAACAATTTAAAAAAAATAGTCATGCAATATTGCGACAATGGTAAAGATCAGGGAAAATTAATCTCCATTTGCTGAAAATAATTTTCTTATATTAGAAAATAATTTTTTAATATTAAAAAATCATTTTTTAATATTAAAAGATCATTTTCTAATATAAGAAAATGATTTTCTAATATTAAAAAAGAAACGCACTATTTCTTAATATTAGAAAATGAATTTCTAATATTATAAAATGAATTACCAAATATCATTGATATAACATTAGCTGTTCATCTAAAACTGATCTAATCACAAATTAATATATATATATATGTTAACTTAATACAACAGCATAACAAATTCCATTGAACTAAAAATGTACCACTAATGGTGTTGGGCGCAGGACATTAAAGCGATTTTTTTTAAACTACGGGATATAAATTCGACTAGAACGGACTTTTAACATTTGATTTAATCTGTTAGTGCTGTATTTTTTAATGAACATGATATGTTTTATATTGAACTGTCTTTTGATTTGTGATCACTGACCTATGACCTTGCAATTGAGGTCAAGGTCAAAGGTCAATTTGACGTTCTAGATTTTGCTAAAAATTATTTACTGTTCATAATAAAACAATTAAGTCTTCTGCATATACCTATTAATTTTATTTTTTTTTTATCTCAATTGGAAGAACCAAATTACATTAACAAGGAGTGACATTTTCTAACATCGTTTTTTAAATTTCACTAGAACACACCCGCGAAATCGAGGGCATATACAGCTTGTGAACTGTTGTAGGATGATTTTTTGTAAAAGATATTATGAATGAAGAATTTCATAAAAGGTATCAAAAGCCCTCTCCCTTTTTCCAAAGTCAGATAATTGATTCCTTTCTGTTAAATTCAATTATTTTCGTGTTTCTGGCCTCAGACCACAATTATTCTTCTGCTTTGCTACAATGCTTCCTTTGGTAAATAAACTCATCATAGATACCAGGAATAAAATTTTACACTTACGCCAAACGCGCGTTTCGTCTACAAAAGACTCATCAGTGACGCTCGAATCAAAAGTCAAATCAAATTAAAATTTTGCTCCGTTTCAAACATCAAATAAATGTAACTGCTTATATATATAGACCATTATAAGTCTAATAAAGTATGCTTCAAGGACAATCCATCAGTGCTTTTTCTTTTGAAAGCATTAACATTCCAAAACTGTCCCTTTGGTATCTTTCGTCCCTCTTTTTTAACATGCCAATGGTAGGATATGAATCTTGTATAAGTGACTAAGACTAACTAAGGGTAATTTGAGGGGTGGTCGGATGGGTCCTGATCCCGAAATCCCGAGATGCAGAGTTTAAAAAATTAATATACCGAAATCCCGAAATCGAAAAATATATTCCCGGATCCCGTAAGGCCCAATCCCGAAATCCCGAGCTTAAAAACACCCGATCCCGACGTCCCGAAAAAGGTCCTGTCTCCCTCTAATCTCTACCTTACTTTCATTTTTGCCAAATCACTATTTTCCTTTTCAACAATAAATTTGTATGCCCCGGCCATTTATGAGCAATATGTTTTCTAGTCTCTGCATCCGTTCGTTCGTTCGTTCGGTCGTTCGTCCGTTCGTTCGTCTGTCCCGCTTCAGGTTAAAGATTTTGTCGAGGTAGTTTTAGATGAAGTTAAGCATGTTTTACTTATTTTAATATATAGCAAGTGGTATGATCCCTTAAATAGTAAGCATTTCAAAGAAAACAGTAGACAGAATCAGGGACTTTCTATACTGACATAGAAAGTCCCTGACAAAATACAGAGAGTCACTATATATTAATGTAGTATAATCGTAGTTTACATGTAGATAATTGTCCTCTATAAGGAGGTATAATAGTTGTTGTTCTTGCGATCTAAACACCATGATGGAGAGCGCTCTGATTGGCCTATTTATTTTTCATTTTTTGTTATCTTTCATACGATTGGTTGTATTTGTGATTGTTTCAAACCGGAAGTCTTATCTATGACTAAAAATCAGTCTGATGAAGGAATCATATCCGGACTCATTTTTTGTCGTTTTTCTCCCAAAATAACTCAATCTGAATAATCATAAGAATGGATGACAAATGCGACTATGCATGTTACCTATAGGACAAAGAGGCATGATGATTAATTTATTGTGGAAGGAAGAGAATCGACACACAAAACGAGGTCTTCTCGTTTAATAGTATAGATTCTTATTATGGAGGTGGAAAGACCTTCAATTGTTCTCTGAAGAATTGGGTTTTAATTTTTTTTTCTTCTGCCGTCTGAGATGCTTTTTTGTCTTACAACATATCGAATGGTTTTTCGGCCAATGATGTTGTACAGCAATGGGGGTTTCAAAACTCACCCTGTGTGACCGAACACTTATTCTGATAGAAGTAATCTCCCCGCATCCCTTTTTTTTTGTTATCGCTATATCTCTAAAACCGTAAAAGATTTTAGCAAACTGTTTTCATCAAATTGTTCGTCAACTCTTAAGAATGATTTGGTTAGTTTTGACTTGAGTGATCGGAAGACATCTTATGGGAGTTATTTCCCTTCTAATATAAGAAAATGATTTTCTAATATCAAAAAAGAAACACACTATTTCTTAATATTAGAAAATGAATTTCTAATATTATAAAATGAATTTCTTATATTAGAAAATCATTTATTAATATTAGAAATTCCTTTGTTAATGTTGGAAATCTCTTTTTTAACATTAGAAAATCGAAATTATTTTCTTGTATTAGAAATTCATTTTCTAATATTAATAAATGATTTTTTAATATTAAAAATTCATCTTTTAATATAAAACGATCATTTTGTAATATTAAAAAATCATTTTTTAATATTAGAAAATCATTTTATAATATTAAGAAATCATTTTCTAATATTAAATAGAAAATCATTTTTTAATATTAAAAATTAAAATCTTCATCATCAAAAAGTTTTGACTTGTTTATTTTATATTCAATAACCCCTCACTGTTTACAAACGGAATTAAAAAAATAATGTCGGAATGAACTGAAACAGATTTTGCTAAATGATACAAATGACAATAAATTTAAATACCAAATATCATTGATCTAACATTAGCTGATCATCTTAAACTTATCTAATCACAAACTAATATATATATATATATGTTAACTTAATACAACAGCATAACAAATTCCATTGAACTAAAAATGTACCACTAATGGTGTTGGGCGCAGGATATTAAAGCGAATTTATCTGATCGGATACTATGTAACTGAAGATCCTATGTTCCCACTTAAGCTTTGGGTAGAAATTCCGTGTAATTCTTAGCAAACAATTAAAGGAACAGAGTCGTTCCATGCCCAGTATAATAAGCAATTTTATAGTTGTCACCCAGCTATTCGTGCTTTCTTGATAATTATCAAATTGCAAACAACAACATATATAAAGATACGAAGTATAATAGACGAATTTGAACCACAATCTAGACAAGATAAAGAGAAAGAACCGCTCCTAATGCAATTCTATGTACAGTATTAAACAGGGGGTATATCCAGAGCCCTTTAAACGTACGTTCTCTAAGATATAAATTCTAGACTAGAACTTACTTTTAACATTTGATTCAACCTTTTAAACTTTTAGTGCTGTATTTATCTGGGATATAAATTCAACTAGAACGGATTTTTAATATTTGATTTAATCTGTTAGTGCTGTATTTTTTAATGAACATGATATGTTTTATATTGTACTGTCTTTTGATTTGTGATCACTGACCTATGACCTTGAAATTGAGGTCAAGGTCAAAGGTCAATTTGACGTTCTAGATTTTGAACTTTGCTAAAAATTATTTACTGTTCATAATAAAACAATTAAGTCTTCTGCATATACCTATTAATCTCATTTTTTTTTTTATCTCAATTGGAAGAACCAAATTACATTAACAAGAAGTGACATTTTCTAACATCGTTTTTTAAATTTCATTCTTATTATGGAGGTGGAAAGACCTTCAATTGTTCTCTGAATAATTAGGTTTTAATTTTTTTCTTTTTCTGCCGTCTGAGATGCTTTTTTGTCTTACAACATATTGAATGGATTTTCGGCCAATGATGTTGAACAGCAATGGGGGTTTCAAAACTCACCCTGT